>NC_057799.1:563098163-563259749 GCF_018294505.1 Triticum aestivum
TTGCCGATCTCGATTGTGGTTTTTCATCTAAGTATGTGGTGATTTTTTTAGAAAAGGAAGTATGTGGTGATTAATAATGCAAAATTTTATTAGCTTCGATGCCATGCTATACATAGTGGTTTAAATAACTTGTGTTTCTTATACTGAAAAGTAATTCAGAATTTGTTTCTGTTTCAATTAGAGCCCTGATGCAGACAAGGATTGTGTGGTTGTACATGTCACTCCCTATGAGGCGGACGACCTTGCACTGGGAAAACAGAGTTCTTAGGTTGTTGGATCCTGGAAGCCATTTGCGGTTATACCAATGAAGAGTTGTATTCCAGCCTCACTGTTGTCAGGTGTGTTGTCCAGGCTGTACTGAAGCACAAGAAGTTCAAAGCTACTCCTTCGTTTGTGAGGCATACTGTTCTTGTCAAGCTTACGCAGGAAGATGACGTGGCATGCCTGCACAAACAAGTTTATCAGTAGCAAGGCCACAAGGTTGTCTTCATGAAGGTTCACAGGATTGAGCTACTGCAGGACGTCCTTGATGATGTTCATGGCAAGGTCCGTCTTGTGTCCAGCCCAAATTAGATCGAGGCATGAAATAGTTTCCCCAGCTAGTGCTTAATAGTAGTTTGGATTGTGTCTAGTTATCCGAACCTTGCCTGTTGTCGACCCCTCTGGGGCTAGTACTCTGTTTGAATCCGTCTATGGGAACTGCTGCTACTTTTGTGTGCCCGTGAACCATGTGAGAACCATCGTAATTGTTGCCGAAACAAATGCGTCCTCACTAGTTTTTTCATGAATAAGGCACGGTAAGACATAAATTGTCACGGTTTATCATACGAGCAGTGTGTGTTTTGATGAAATAGAGCACTCGTTCGAGAACCATGTGCCGACGTATACATAAGTACTTGTAAACACTGTTGGTGCTACCCCACTTGTAAGCAGTTGTGCGAAACACGACACATTGGCTCAGCTCGCTTCAACACTAGGCTATCGACCAGCTAACAATCAACAATCTACTGTCTGACATATAAGCAACTATGTATCTTGTTACAGTGGTTCATGCAGTTAATTGAGGCCACAATTTAATAAATTCCAAACATTCACACGCTAGTCCAGCGCTCATGTGGAACACTCACATTAAACTCGTCTTCATAAAAAACTTGAAAAACAAAAGTTAAGCAATTTTATACATCTCAATGATTCATAGAACATAACAAACATATACTAGTTCACAGCAAAAGACAAAGTTGTGAGAAGGTTTACAAATCAGGAAAAAACAAGCAACGCTTCTCTGAGCAAAGGGCCTCCCGGCAGGCTTAAATTTCCTGGAGTTCACTCTGGTTTTTTCTTGTTGCCACCATCCAGGGTTAGTTTCTCTCATTCCAGAATAACCAATTATAATTGTGGCCTCCGCTGGAATGCTAAACTAAACCATGCAGTGTACTGACCAGCTGAAATGCTTGTGCATTCCACTAAATTTAAGCACCGCTATTTGCAGAGATAAGCAGACCACAATGCCTCTTGTCCGTGCACCTGTCCAAAAAAACGCCGTGCAGCCGTGCCAGCTAGTCCTCGGTCCATGGATGAACTGGTAGAAAGTGCATTCCGGACTAGGATGCAGTTGTTTTCGCTCGTCCCTGAACTGCAATCAGGAAGTAAAACGTACGAATCAGCTTCTTTTAGATTGCGTTGGTCATTCTACCTTAGTTACTACCAATGTAGGGATACCTTGAAGACGGGAGGTTAGACGACGGCAACGAGGGATAGCCATCTCATTTTGCGCAGTTGTACTAAAACTGAGGTGTGTGCTTTTGATTGCGCGGATAGAAACGATACGGAGATAGACATCCCGAAACGATATGGAGACACACATCCCTGTTTGCGCAAATACGAAATACGGTTATTTAAACAGTGACAGATATTACTACTTTCCCCTGTTTCCTCTTAGAACCAAGTCCTAGATTCATGCTATAGCTTTCCCACTTTGTTCCATGTTTGAACCAACGCTTTGAGTCAACTATATGAACTAGCTTTACTTCTAATAATAGTAGAAGTCTAGGTGGCTTTGGAACAGCGGACGGAAGTAGAAAAGGATCCACACGAAGGGAGCTGGGGTAGTAGAGCAAGGCAGGTTTCGAAGGAATATATACCTGAGGGTCGTCGGCATGTGGAAAAGACGGCGTCGGGAGGCCGCATCTTGGACACAATACCGCAGGGAGGAAGAAGGGGTCGGAGGCCCTCCCGAGCCGGCGCTCTCTAGGAGAGAACGGCACGGCCGCCGATCGGGACGCGCGGGCAGCCGTTTCTCTCCTCCCTCACCGCCGACGACAGCGTTAACGATGCACCTACACCCCTGCCCCGGTCGAGTTTGTCCGGCCGGATTTGTGACCAGCCGTGAGCTGAGAGAGAGTGTGGCCACCTATGTGTTGCTTAGATCTGGAGAGCATGAGAGACTGAACGAGAGGAACCCTAGTAAAGCAAGCGCTAAGGCTCCTGCTTTTATATATAGTGGAGTGATTTTTATTGTACCAGCTTCAAAAAAATGCGCTCCTACGTGTACCCGCGAGTGGGTGTGAGAGAACTAGTGCGTGCGTGCACCGCTTCTCTTCGTGAGAGTACAATATACTATGCCCAAAGAAGGTTCGCCGCAAGAGTAATAGTATAAGTGTGTGACGTGTGAGCTAAAATAAAATGTGCGCACCGTCTTTTGTTTTTTAGAAGTTCTGAGGGTAGGGTGTGAAGAGCACATATGTGCGTGACGTCTACATGCAGATAGACGGTGGGTGCGACGTGCGAGTCTGCAAGAGGACTCGGGAGAGTCGTGACTCGTGAGGGTGCGTGTGCGTGAGAGAGAGGGGGGCACGTATCAATGCAATGCATGTGTCCGTAAATCATTATCCGACAAACGTTCGCCACAAGCCTTTTCCTGACGAACGCCGTAAGAACCGTTAGATCGGCGTCCGACAGTGTCAGTTTTGTCATGTCATTTAACAGAACAGCCACTCCTCCTACACACAAATCTTCCACGTGAGTGTTCGCAACTGCCGTATGCGCCCTCCGTTCCGAAATGCAGTGCATATAGCTTTATTGACAATTCAAACCTCGCAAACTTTTACCGAGTTTTCGTGTACCAAATTGCACATGTAGAATACCATGTATATATCATTTCATTCATCTTCGAGAGGTAACTATAAGATGGGTGAGGAGTCTACAAAGAAAGACCATCGTATCACCCGCAGCAATTTCAAGCATCATTTAGTGTCGAGAAATATCATTGGAACTCTATATTATATGATTTTTATAGGATTTTTTCCTTTAGAGCCAATTGGTTCATAGGAATAGATTCATATACTCCACATTTCAAAGGAAATAAACATGATATCATTTCTATAGCTTTAGAGCCACATGGTTCATATGAATGGATTCCTATACTCCCTTAATTTCAAAGGAAAATAAACATTAGCGTATATTCAATAGAAAAGTTCCTATGATATGAACCAAATTACATCTCTTTTCTAATCCCTCCTCATAGGAATTGAGATACATGTCATCTCTAGATTCAATAGAAAAGTTCCTATGATGTGAACCAAATGACTCTCTTTTCCAATCCCTACTCATAGGAATTGAGATGCTCCATGTCATTTCTTTCCCTACAACTTCCATGTATACATCTTCTCTTCCTAAATAGATAGTACAACCCACTAGTAGCTTTTTTCCAAAACATGCAACTATGGCACAAGAAATATATAGTGTGCCAATAACTTTGAAAGATGGTCGCTAGATGAAGCTAACCCGACAGTGCAGAGATAGGCAAATCCGAGCACTACTGGCCGTTGGATATCATCAACATTCCACCAGATCTGCCACATGTACAATTTAGAAGACTCCATGGTTGAACTTAAGCATAATGCACAAACCTCAAAACACAAGCACTTCTCCTTTGTTCTAGAATCTTCTGTATCATAATTGATTATTTTTTTCTAAATGAATTTCCATTATTTGTTTTTTACTTTATGATTTACAATGCACAACCCCATGAATCTTAACATTTTTATAAAACTAATTGATTTTGAATGAGATGAACTATAAGAACTAAACGAACATCTACATCATGCATATATGACTCAAAGATTTACATCCTATAGTGTGTATTTATTCATAATTTGGTTTCGAAATCTCATGCGTTCAATACATGTGTACCTTACTAGTTTTGAGTAGAGTAGCAAATTTCACGCGGCCCCGGGTATATCAAAATGCAGGGCCCATGCATCATTGCCTTTCGGTCGAACCTACGTCCACAATTTTTTGTACGTACTATATCTCCACTGGTCCCCGAACCCAAAATGCTGCCTCGTTCCCGTAAAACCAAGCGGCCCACACATATTTATGGCATCGACTCGAACCCGTTTACTACGACGTGGCCCCGCACGCCGTAGTACTCCTACAAACCATACCGCCGCACTCATCCTCGGTTTTCTTCAAGAGGACGAGGGAGAAGCCAATTTGTAGTGGAGGCGCTTCCAAAAAAAGGATCTATAGTGGAGACCCCTACCCTAGGGTGCCCTAGGTAGCTGCCGCACGCATCATTATTTTCTCTTTTGTTTATGCTCTTGCGCCCTAGAGTGAAATGATGGTGGCTTTGTCCGTCCAGCTTAATGTGGGAAAGGTGGGGCTTTGTGATTTGACCCCTCATCGCTCATTTTCTACTACTGCGGCGCTACGACCGGGGTGCCTCCAATTCCAACCGCTGCTCCGAACTGTAATTTGGTGCATCGCACGTGGAACAAGACGGTGGATAAGCCACATGTCGGCCAAAGGGGTCCTGTTAAGTGTGTCGCCATTTCGTGTGCGGACTGACCCTGCTTGAGTTGCTACGCCAACACGACAGGAGCAGCCTACCACTTGGTTTTGCTACTTGGTGAATCCCGACTATATTGACCTAAAAAGATACGTGCTGAACTACCCTCTCCGCCTCGGTTTTTTTATTTTTAGGCGTCTCGGTTTATAGGGCCTGCACGTAGTTCTAGATCATCCATTTGACTAACTAAATATGAGTTACTATGTCACAAAAAGTATATCATTGGATTCTTAAGCGGATGTAGTTGTATTTAAAAGTCGAGGGCGGGGCTTTTCCTGCGTGGTAGGCGGGGCAGTTCCGCCTAGTCGCTTCGACAGAGACGCGAGAAGACGAGGGAGTAGGCTGCTGCAAACGTAGGGCTGTGTGATTTGACAGCGAGTTACTGCTGGACAGGTGGGGCCCCGTGATTTGACTTGCCACTATCATTTTAACTGCGGCGCTACGACCGGCGTGAGTCTCCCGATTCCTGACCACCTCCATACAGGTGCCTCTCCCAATGCTCCACCATGTAGTAGAGGCTGGCTCTTTCATCAGAGCCCACTTCTCCATTTTTCCTTGCCTCTCTTTCCTCCACATATGCAAAAATGCCATGTAAAGCGCACTATTGTACTTACTTTTACTTGCTCCTACACGTGCTTAAGCTTGCCACATAGGCATAAAGTCTGATGTGGCAAGTTAATCAAGAAGAGAGAGACTAGTTTGGTGACCCAAGGAAGAAACGGTGCTAAGCGCGTGTACCTAGGTGAAAAGACAATTTTGAGTCTATAGCTAATTAAATGAAGCAAACTTAGCAACACCATTTCATTGGAAGAGGTCACTCCTTGGCAAATGCAATAAATACTAGTACTCCCTGTGTCCCAGAATATAAGAACGTTTTGGGCACTACACTAGTGTCAAGAACGTTCTTATATTATGGGACGGAGGGAGTACGAAGAAAGAGGTAGAGAGGAGTAAAAAGATACACTTATAGCCAACCTTATAGCCAACCCTGTTGTAGTATCAGTGACTAAGTGATGACTATGTATGACATGCCAACATCAGATAGCCTAACGCACCTTGTTAAATCTCCAAGGGCGCGACCGTGTGAGCGACGCAATGGTCGTGGTAGGCGCGGCCATGATACGGGCTGCTGGCAGCCTTTGGATCTGAGATCAAACGGTCGCATGCTAAGTTGCTGAAAATTTGTAGAATAACCCTCCAGGATAGGATATTCACTCATAGGTCTAGAATCACGCCATGCAACCATTCGATCTCAGATCCAAGGGCTCTAGGAAGCCCGTATCATGGGAGAATGGAAAGCCACTACCCTGCCGTTCGCACGCTGGCAGTTCGCTCCTACTCGTCCCCGCACATCCTTCAATACTACGGCGGTTCGCTCCTAGTCGTCCCGTCCATTCACATTACGGTAGTTCCACTAATCCTAACCCTCCTCCCGAATCCATGGCGTCCCAAATCTCCACGATCGGCGGTGATTACAAGGTTAGAACCATCACCGGCGATGAGTTCGACGTCATCTACACCCGTTCTTCCGCGATGGTGAAAGGATGCCTTTCTCGCTTCAGACGCATGTTCGAAAACTCAGATGATGAGTGGGTCGCCGGGCTAGATGTTGAGTACACCACAGTCCTGGGATGAGAGAAGGATCTAAAGGACGAAGAGAGGAAGAAGCCCGCTGTGCTCCAGGTTTGCATACATAACGTTTTCTTGGTCTACCACATATGCCATGCCGACGTTGAGTGCCAGGATTTTAAGAACTTCCTCAAGGAAAAAACAGTGAAATTTGTTACTATAGACTTTAAGAACGACAAAGAAGTCCTGGGTCGGATAGGCCTCGTTGTAGGCAACCCCTTCGACCTCCAGAAGAATCGTCTGGTGCCCTCTCGCCAGCCTTCAATGCTGACCCTGGCAGGAGCCATGGTTCATCCTTCGTACCGTAAACTGGAGAAACCTCATTACACGTTTCATCGTCATGCATGGCAGCGGAATGTACTAGATATAGACCACATCCACTATGCTGCAATGGATGGCTACCTTTGTTTCAATATCTACAAGGGTTGGATGAAGAGCAACAGCCAAGTGTGCGGTTCAAGCAAAGAAGTATCGGCCAAGAGGAAGAGGGACAAGGACGAAGTCGAGGACGTGGACAAGGACTCCGAGTAAGGTGGCAGTGTCATTGCTCATGGTGGTTGTAAACTTCTAATGTAGTGTCTACCGGATTAGTTGCATAGTTTAATTTCAGGTGTGCTTAGTTTAATTTGAGGGGTGTGTTGTGCTGAGCCCCCAGCAGAACTATGTTATGTTTCTTCTCGTTACTTTAACTCTTCAGTATGTACATACTACTAGTATTTCTTACAGGTCCTTGAGAAAAAGAAGAAAGATAGGAAAGGAATTAGGGCGTTGCCGAAGGCAATGGTCCAGCTTGTGTGAATGGATTTCATTGTTTTTTTAGATTCCACTATTTGTTCGATAGCAAGCAAACTCTCCCAATTTAGGGGAAATGGAGGATTTGTTTCTGCTCTGTCCTTTACCGCATCGATGGATTCAATTTCAGTGGATAGAGCTCAACCTGTTGCCATCGTCATTTCAATCACAATTCACTTGGTAGGTAGACGCTGGTCCCTAGTTCCCTAAGTAGTTAGTGAAACTTCCAGCTGGACTGACTGGATTTAGAGCTTAATGCTCCTATCTTTGAACTAGAATCTTAGCGTACCCGAATCCATTTACGATCCCGAGTTTCCAGACACATCGCACTTCCGCTCGGGTCGAGGCTGCCACTCGGCCCTCAGACGGATCAAAGAAGAGTGGGGAACCTCTCGCTGGATTTCTTTATCTTCGAGGCGAGGCATATTCATATGTCGAAGAAGGGGGAAGTGTCTCCATTTACGCTCATAGAACCCGGAAAAAACAATATACCGTCGTCCTTTTAGCTAGTTCGACGTGTTTTCATTAGTCCTTCAAGCAAGTGAGCCAGTCGCGGTAGGTCTTTTTAGCCTTTAAGTGAATAGAATTTAGCACCCCAATTAAACACGTACTAGCTTTTTTAATAGTACTATATGCATAATTTGGCGACGAGTGCTCTCTATATGTACCACCTTTGTTTAATTTCAAATTTTGCTCCATGGCGCAATCCATCGATAGTACTACTGTACTAAAGTATACATTTTTTAAAAGGCTAGAATACTGTTCATCACATATATAGCCAGTTAAATTCTCAACCTAGAACGACGTGCATGCCATGTAGTAAACCGATATGGAGGAAGTATAGTAAAAATGAGGTGATTTTACCAAGCGATCGGCGGGGGAGCATGGCCTGTCATGCAGTCCCACATGTCATGATGTACCAAGGAGATGCGCGTGTCCCTCTTGAGGCAGAAGCAATACTACGTGGTTTGATATGATGGAGAACTGAAGTGTGAAATAATGGTTGCTTCATCCGTCTGGGAATGTGCGGCATTGTAATTTGACGTCTCATTGCTCATTACTACTACTGGGCCGGTACGAGTGGGGTGCGCCCCCTGCTATTCTGCACTGTTATTTGGTGCTTGACACGTCGACCCGGTTGCTACATGTCCCACATGTCCGCGACAGGAAGTACAGAATTCATGAAAGGGAGCGTCGACGGAGGAGTATACTACAGAATTCTTGAAAGGGAGCTACTTAGTTTTGGAAAAATCTGTTTTTACGGAGTACGTACCCACTAGGGTTTATAGGTCTCATCTAAAAAACATTCGTTTTTCCGTTTGATAAGTCTCAATTCTACTATACTAGTAGTAGTACCATTACATGTTGGATTTCAAGGTGCGTTAGATCACCCGACGCAAGCAGTGTCAAGAGGAAACTAACCAATGCATGTACAAGTTCATGGAAATTTAGTGGTCATTCATGCATTCGTTCTAATTAATGCCTCGGTAAACATAACTTCCTGAGAAAACGAGCGTACTAATTACTTGTGCAAACTATGAAATTAATTCGACCACTCACCGTCTACCTTGGTTGGAGAGATTTTGAAATTGAGCCATAAACTGGAAAGGAGGGAGTAGTAACTTTTGTCTCGATTACTATTTGTGGCCTTGTATAGATGCAAAATGTATTTTTTATAGTGGCCTTGTATAAGTAAATGGAGGGAGTACTAACCAAAGTACGTAGTAGGGACGAGGAGTAAACGCAGGGAGTAGTAAAATTTTCTCCTCATGCTGCAAGCCACCGCGCGCGTGGGCGAGGGAGCGGGCGTAAAGGCATACATTAGTAGTAGTAGTACTACTACTACTCGTAAACAAGCTTAACCTCATCCTGCGAGCCACCGCGCCCGTGGGCGGGGGAGACGGCGTAGTAAGCAAGCTTCTCCTCGTTCTGCGAGTTGACGGGACACATCAAAAGTACTCCAGTGTATAGAGCCTTGCCTCTAAGGTAGGCCCCACATGGTTTGCCTCTTTTTTTAATTTAACATAACGCGTCAAGTCGTAATTTGTTTGTTCACCCGTGGTAGACGATCCTCCCTCCACCAAGTGGACAACCAGTACACATGCCAAATTACCACATGGGCTGCCTTTTTCGTACAGAAATGAGCTCCACCGTGTACCCGCGTGGGTGTGGTTGGGAAAGAGACGGGAGTACGTGCGCCGTGCGTGCACCTCTTCTCTTCATGCACGTCCCCCACCTACGTGGGTGTGTGTGAGAGAGATACAAAACTAGACATAATGCGCCGTCCATCCCCATGCCTCCGCCCAGTACGACCACCAGTCATCACCACGCACCACTCCTCCTCACCTTATCTCTCATCTTTCTCCCACCATTTTTATATACAAGGGGCCACTATCAAAATTACAATTTGCAGATATACGAGGCCACTAACACTAATCGATGCAATATTAATGGTGTTTGCCTCGTGGTACTAGCAAAGGAGGACATTAATTATCCGTTGCATGCATGCGGGAGTTTGTAAAAAACTGCATCTTGATGTTCCGTGCAATGCACGGGCATCTTGCTAGTCCATGAAAATAACACATGGCAAAATTCCACGGCGAACGAGGGATTTGAATCTGTTGGGAGGGGCTATTTGGATCTTGCCCGGGGTAGCCAAAATATTGGCGACCCTTTTGCCACCGGTGCCTTTGCCACCGATGAACGAGGAATGGCTCGGGTGCTCATGTTGTCATGCATCCACCAGCGCGCCCGAGCCGCCCGCAGACCGACCGGCGACCCGCAAATTACGCCATCCAACCGTAGCCGCACACATTATGACAGCAACTCAACCAACCGGACGAAATTCACGCAAACACGTAGACAAACTGATATTTCATATAAACAAGGACGAAAATCATATAAAATACCGGATTTTCATACAAACATGACGGATTTCATTACATTCAAATGAACTACGCGGTGCTAGTTCTGGACAGCACATGTATATAATACCTGGCCTAAATGGTCGCCCGCCGATCGATTTGTGTTCCTCATGTCCGGCAGCACGATCACCTGACTGCCGGGAGCCCCAAAGGTATATGCTTCAGCGCAAAGGACAGCTCACTTCCCCACTGCCCAACTGATATCATTGGCTAGTGCCGAAGATGATGGTGGCCGGCACCAGTTCGAGTTCATCACCGGCCACTACTTCGCGATGGCCGGCACCGGCTCGAGTTCATCCTAACATTCACCTCTTCCGTGGAGCCCATGCGGGGTCGACGAAGGTCCTCGCAACAAAAGGATCTGGCAAGACACCTGCTATGTACGCCGGCGTCGCCTCCGTGGTGGCCTTCATGGGACGCAAGTGGCGGCGGCCTCCCGTGTTCTACTTCTCCTCGATGATGGCGGCAGACGCGGAGGCGCTGGCCACCGACTCGTCACTCTCCGCGCACCCGGCTTCTGTCGCTGCTTGCATGGCGCGGCCGCGGGCATGGGAGTCTCGGCCACAGAAATGGGAGATGCGGTATGAGGCGGCGGCGTGGACGCCAGCAACGACGCACGTGCGCCGCTCCTCGTCGAGCTAGCCTGGAGCGGCGAGTTGCTGAACCGCGCGCCGGCTTGGGGCGGCAACTAGCTCCGTCGGGCGAGGGGAGGGAGGTGGATCAGCGAGCTGCATAGCTCGTATCCGGCGGGCTACCCAGCCGGCTTGGATGCGGAATAACTACTCTTCGTAAGCCATTGTAAGAGTGGACAAAATGGTGGAGGAGATAGGGAGCGGCGGAGGTGTACGATTCTTGGCCGGCGTTTGGCCTCGTTTAAATAGGAGATTAAATAGACGGCGGACGGGAGGAGGTCGGCCGGCGTTGCGTTTAACGTCGGCCCGGTCATGAACAGACGTGTGTCCAGAGTGGGTTTCTCGGCTTCCACACTGGCTGGTTTCATGGAGGCGTTTGAATGCGCCACGGAGGCGTGTTCAGCCGGGCGTGCTGCGTGTGGCGCCCTCGACTCTGACCTAGGACACCGCGTAGTTCTTCGACTGACGTGTGGGCTCTTTGGGTGCATGGCCTGCATGTCAGTGACCCAACGCAGGCAGCGCATAGCAGAGGAACCTTTGGTGGGCCAGGGCGGTCAGAAGCGGGCATTTCATAAACCGATGATTGTTCATTGAGTGTGATGTCATCTTTTTCATGTAGATAAGCCTACTATGTTGATAGCCCGTTCGATACGTTGTGATTCATAAAGACCGCTGCAAACATCAATGTTCTGCTTATCACAGATAAGATTGATTAATACCCGTAACAATCCATGTCCTTAACAAAGGGTGCAGGCACGTATAGGTTGAGCGTGTGTCTTGCGTCGTGTGTTGTGTGCATGCAGGCGTGCGTGCAAGGGTACGTTTCAGTGTTGCATGCATGGGTGCGTACGTGCGTGTGTTCGTGAGTACATGTGTACGTGTCAGTGTTGCACGCCAGCATGCGTGCGTGTGTACGTGTCAGTGTTGCACGCCTACATGCGTGCGTGTCTTGCGTGCGTGCATGTGTACGTGCGGGGTGAGGCTACACGTCAGTCGACTGACTTTTTCATCTCTGGTCATTAGATTTTCCAGCTGTTGGATACGAAATCAACGGCCTCGAGTTTATCATCAAACTCCACCCCCTTGAGCCGCCAGCCACCACCGGCCGAACCGCCTGCCCCCGCCGCCCGCGGCCGGCACGCCCTCCCCGAAACCACTCCCCACCGCCGGTCCGCCGCCACACCGGCCATCCCTCTAGCCCCCCCGGCCGATTGCATGTGTGGTGTTGTGGGCACATCATTTCTAGTTGTGGTGGGTCAACATGACTACTCATGGGTCGGTTCCATCCTGCCCCACATATAGGTTGGACCGAGACGTGTTATACGAAGACCCATGTGGAGGACTCAGCATACAACACGAAGCTACCAGAGTTGCGGAGGACTCTATCCCCACTGGTGATAAGCCGACTATATATGATTTGTAACCCTAGGCCCTTAGTATGTTATACAAGCTTGGGGGCTAGTTCGTCGATAGTATACACACACGCACAATGCCTGGTATTCACGTGTACTTTGTACACACCACTATCACTAATATACAGTACCAGGAGTAGGCTCTTTCTTGAACTACAAGGGTCCAATCCGAACTAGGGTAAAACTTTGCCTCGTATTACCATCCAGCCTAACAGCCAGGGATATCCTACCGAATGATATGGTGAAATCATATCTGCCAACTACTAAGAGAGAGGTGTGTCGGGGGGGCAATGTGTGCGAGAGAGGCCTAAAGATAATGTGCGTGCGGGAGACACGTAGGCACATATATGTGCGTATAGAGGGCTAGTAGAGACCGTGCATGTGTATATATGCATGTGAGAGAAATAGTGTTTTCCAACTGAGATTAGTGAAAAGAGTGGTACATAGTAGTCAGAAAGAGAGAGAGAGAGAAACAGAGAGAGCATGTGCGTGAGACACCCCGACACCCTGAGAGAGATTGTGAGCATGTGTAAAAGAGAAATGCCGATGCGTATAAAGTGTGTGCACTTATGCGTTAGATAGAGAGATATATAACGCGTTTGTGAGAACGGGGCGAGGCATAGTGCATCTACGTGTAAAAGGCGGTTCTGCGCATTAAATTAAAATATAAATGGCATTATTATTTTTAGATGAGATCATGAATTTTGCAAATTACGTATGGACGAAAATCGGTCTATCAGACACCCATACTCTATTGAATTCTAGCATGTGCATGTGTTTATTTCATATTATCGATCCATAGAGTGAGAGCGGTTTGAAATACAGGCAATGGATGCTTTTGCAATTCATATATAAACATTAATTAGTGCACTCCATGTTGTTAGCGTGAAGCACTTTATACATTTGTCACTTGCATGGATACATTCCAAATAGCTAGCTACGAAATAGAATACATGTCGAATTCAACATAAAGGGGGTTTCGAAGATTCGAATTCATAGGAAGTGCATTCATCTATTTGAACCCGAGATAATGACATTTGTAAATCAGATGTAAAGGGGGGTTCAATCTTTGTTGTGAGTTTGAACATGCTATATATATTCATACGCATATCTAACTTTTTTTTTGCAACCAAGGAGATTATATCTGGAACCATGCATGAACTGAGGTAAGTTGCACATTTTTTAATATATACTCGTGTACAATGTATATTCAAATGTACCCCCTCCATTCCAAAATAATCGTAGCTTTAGGATTTTCAAGAGTAATGATTTGTGAAGTGTGACAAATCCTGAAAGTTCAATTCAAGAGAACCGAAAACGTTAATGCTTCTGCTCCCAAATATTGAACGAAGCGCCAAATCGGCCTCTGGTCACCCGAAACCGCGCGAGACTAATGTTTTGGTGGTAGGAAATTACTGTCCTGACTCTGGCCCATGTAGCCTATCGGCCCGATGTCCAAAGGTCTAAACCGGGGTAGGTTTGTAACTTCACCAAGACGCCAGTCTCAACCGCCTCCGAGAAGCATTCATACGCTGTGGGCGGCTACCCATGCGCTCGGCCGAAATCTATCCCACCCACATTTGGGACACCTGACATGACTGTCCTACCCCGAACCCGCAATATGTCTGAAATTTTAGATGGGAGCAAAGTTTGTAACTTTCCCCAAATTTCAAACAAGCGCGTCTCAAACCGAAATATTGTTCCCCCTTAGTTCCCCGCCTCCCTCCGTTTCCCCATTCATACTCCGTGGGCGCGAAAACGCCCTCTCCACCAGCCGCGAAACCCCAGCCTCCTCCGTCCTCCACCCCGTAGCGGCCAATCCACCGCCGCCCTCCTCCATCACGCCGGAGCCGGTACCCCGACGTCGTCGTCCAACGCAACCGCAACCGCAACGCCCCCAAGGACTTAGCAGTTGAAGCCGAGGCAGAGCTGCCTCCACGACGCCGACGCTGACGCCGACGTGCGCCGTACCAGAACCACTCCGACCACGCCGTCCTACGCCTCACTGCTGCGGATCCACTGTCGCAACCGTCCACCGCACCGGATTTGTTCCTGCTACGCCGTCATTCGCCGCCTCGGGTCTGCTTCCCCGCCGCCGATAGACGGCCACCGCACCACACTCAACAACTTGGCCATGGGTTCGTCCAAGGCTGCACCGTCCTCCACAACTTCTGGTTTCTGGCGAACAACAAGAAGATCGTCGGAAAAACAGAAGGAGGGCACAGCACTGCCAGCAGAAAGAGGTACTCCTCTTCCCTTATTCATGCAAATCTTACGTCTCCGCTCACACCGTATTCATCCCACGAAAGAATCTAGTTGAGCGCTTCTTACTGCATCTTCTTCGTGATACTAAATGCACAAGGTTTCCTCCCTTTTACTATTTCACCTTTGCTAGAGGTCAGTAGCCCACCTGGATTTCAATTCAGGGTCAGTCGAACCGCAATTAAAAGAAGCAGCACCCGCTTAGGCACGCGGAGCACCTAGTCCGCCTGTTCCCCGGGGAAGCGGCGCATCGGTATCTATCATAGGGGTGTGGGGCGTAGGAGCTGCTTGCGCCCGATCTGGAGGTCGGCGGGGCTTGAATGGATGGCCGGGGGGCGGTGCCAAGCACGGCGGTGCGGTGAGGTCGAGGGGAGGGCGCGGGCAGGGGACGAATACTGGGCCGGTGGTCGCTGGCGTTTCGAGGAAGATCGTCAACACGGACTGGCTGGAGGTAGATGAAGGCGATCTGCCCGTTCTTTGTACATCGGACGGTGCAGAAAAAATGGACTGACCTATTTGATTTCAGTCGACTGTTATTTTCGTAGAATCCTGTAGTAATTTAGTGTGCCATGCATGTTGTAGAGCTATCATATGTCTCCCGTCATTTATTTCTCACCGACCTGCTATCTGCTACCTTTACACTATACTAATTGTGCACACACTTCACCCATACTCACACTATTGTCTTTTTATGCATGGGTATTTCAGACTCTGACGCAGTGTTGATGAATGCAGAAAAGAAAAGACAGAAGTCGCTCCAGTGTAATTCGAAGATAAGCACTAAGCGTTTCAGCGCTCTAATGGGTGTAGTGTCAGCAGTTGGAGACAGTAAATGTAGCTCTGCAGTTGATGATCTCAATTGCCACACACAACCATCCCAGGTGCTTGCTTTAACTTCGCGCTGTCAAATGTGGTTGCATGTTGCATGTGGTGTCTAGCTTGTATTGCTTACAATTTGGTTAAATTACATATGCTTACTTTACACATTATACCTTTGATAATAACATGCCTTCCTATTTTTGATACATACTACATATGTCTATTAACCATGCTCGTACATCAAACTAATGCTCTTTTGTATCCCTCGTCAATCACTTATGATGAGACAGTCAGCTGAGTGGGTTACTGTGAGACGCCCTACTCGTTTAAAGAGTGCAGTGTCATCCTCCCCACATGATTCTCAAGAAACAGCAAGGCTAAATGAAGATAGTCAACGTAGCTCTCTAGTTGATCACCGCAATTCCCCCACACCACCATCACATGTGCTTGCTCTTACTTGGCAGTGTGATATGTGGTTGCATGTTGCATATGGTGTCTACCTTGTAATGCTTCTAATTAGGGTAAATTGCATCTGCTTAGTTAACACATTATACCTGTGAATATGACATGCCTTCCTGTTTTGGGTACATACTACGTCTTTCTATTAACCATGTTCTTACATCAAACTACTTTTCTTGTGTATCCCTCATCAATGCTCCTAATTTGTTAAATTGCATCTCCTTAGCTTACACATTATACATGTGAATATGACACGCCTTCCTGTTTTTGGTACATACTACATCTACCTATCACACCTTGTTCTTACATCAAATTACTGTTCTTGTGTATCCTGCGTCTATCGCTTATGATGAGACAGTCACGCGCGTGGGTTAATATGAGACGCAATACTCTTATAAAGAATGCAATTTCATTCTCTCCACATGATTCTCAAGAAACAGCAAGCCTAAATGAAGATATTGAACGTAGCTCTGTACCTGAAGACCGCACTTCCCCTACACCACCATCACAGGTGCTTGCTCTAACTTCGCAGTGTGATATGTGGTTGCATGTTGCATACGGTGTCTAGCTTGTAATGCTTCTAATTAGGGTAAATTACATCTGCTTAGTTTACACACTATACCTGTGAATATGACATGCCTTCCTATTTTTGGTACACACTACATCTATGTGTTAACCTTTTTCTTACATGAAACTACATCTCTTCTGTATCCTGCATCAACCACTTACGATGAGTCACCTTTATTCGTTGCATATTGCATATTATTTCTAGCCTGTTGCCATGTATTGCTTCTAATTTGGTCAAATACAATTGTTAGGGCACCCTTTTAATTTGGCAGAGTGATATCGGTTTCATCTTTCATGTGGTTTCTAGCTTGCATCGATTCTAACAAGTTGAAGCACCTTGTGCTTAGTTTACACTTTATACATCATACATGTCAATATGTCACGCTGTCCTGTTTTTTCATACATATTCCATCCTCCTATCATGCGGCTGCCTTACATGAAGTAGTGTTCGTCAGTATCATGCATCAATGAGTTCTGAAGAGCAAATTTTATTCCTTTTTCTTGTGGGTTTTACTTGACAAGGAAAAATCAAGAAAGAGGAAGGAAAAGAGTAAGGAAGGCAATGATGGTGGTCCTCTGCAGCAACGTAAACGGAGCATCTGTACCGATTCTCCTTGTACTGATAGTGCATTACAAGGTCCAAGTCTCCGCTCCCCTACTCCACCATCCAAGGTGCTTGCTCTAACTTGGCAGTGTGATATCTAGTTGCATGTTGCATATGGTGTCTAGCTCGTATTGCTCCTAATTAGTGTAAACTGCATCTGCTTAGCTTACACATGATACATGTGAATATGACACGCTTTCCTGTTTTTGGTACATACTATATCACTATCACACCATGTTCTTACATGAAACTACTCTTCTTGTGTATCCTGCATCAGTCACTTATGATGGGACACCTTTAAGTTGGCAGTGTGATATTGGTTTGGGTCTTGAATATGATTTCTAGCATGTATTGCTTCTAGTTTGATGAACGCCAACTATGCCGAGATAGTTTTAACTTGGCAGAGTGATATTGATTGCACCTTCCATATGGTGTCTTGCAGTGTTTCTAATTTGTTGAAGTGCCTTCTGCTTAGTTACCACACCATAGGTGTGAATATGTCAAGCCATCCATTTTTTCGTACATATTCCATCCTCGTATCATGACTTTGCCTTTCATCAGAGTAGTGTTCGTCAGTATCATGCATGAATGAGTTCTGAAGAGCGAATGATATTCCTTTTTCTTGTCGGTATGACCTCACAATGCAAAATCAATAAAGCTGAAGGAAATTGGCAAGGCATTGGATGATGGTGGTCCTTTCGAGCAACTGAAATGGAGGTTCTCTACAGATTCTACTCCGCCATCCTCCCAACAAGATTCGCAAGACAACGCAAGGCTAGACAGTCAACATAGCTCCGTAGATGATGAGCACATCGCCCCTACTCCACCATCACAGGTGCTTGCTCTAACTTGGCACTATTATATGTGGTTGCATGTTGCGTATGATGTCTAGCTTGTATTGCTTCTAACTTTGTTGAATTGCATCTGCTTACTTTACACATAATGCCTGTGAATATGACATGTGTTCCTGTTTCTACATCAGACTACTATTCTTGCAAATCCCGCATCAGTCACTTATGATAAGGCACCTTTAAGTCTCCACTGTTATATTGGTTGTGTCTTGCATATGATTTCTAGCATGTACTGCTTCTAATTTGTTGAAACGCCATACAGTTTGAACTTGGCAGAGTGATATTGGTTGCATCTTTCATATGGTGTCTAGCTTGCAGTGCTTCTAATTTGTTGAAATGCCTTCTTCTTAGTTACCACATCATAGGTGTGAATATGTCACACCATCCTGTTTTTCATACATATTCCATCCTCGCATCATGTGTTTGCCTTTCATCCGAGTAGTGTTCGTCAGTATCATGCATGAATGAGTTCTGAAGAGCGAATTTTATTCCTTTTTCTTATCGGTTTGACTTCACAATGCAAAATCATTACAACTGAAGGAAATTAGTCCGGCAGTGGATGATGGTGGTCCTTCGGAGCAACTCAAACAGGGGGTCTCTACAGATTCTACTCCGCCATCCTCCCAACAAGATTCGCAAGACAACACAAGGCTGGACAGTCAACGTAGCTGTGTAGATGATGAGCACATCTCCCCTACTCCACCATCACAGGTGCTTGCTCTAACTTGACACTATTATATGTGGTTGCATGTTGCGTATGATGTCTAGCTTGTATTGCTTCTAACTTGAATTGCATCTGCTTACTTTACACATAATGCCTGTGAATATGACACGTGTTCCTGTTTCTAGAACATACGTGTACATGATGAGCACATCTCCCCTACTCCACCATCGCAGGTGCTTGCTCTTACTTGGAACTGTTATACGTGGTTGCGTTTTCCGTATGATGTCTAGTTTGTATTGCTTTTGATTATGTTGAATTGCATCTGCGTAGCTTACAACTTATACCTGCAACGATCACTTACCCATAAGACACATTTAACTTGGGACTGTGATGTAGGTTGCATCTTGCATTGTCTTCTAGCTTGTACTGCTTCTAATTTCTTGAAATGGCACTTACTACGAGACACTTTTTACCTGATAGAGTGATATTGGTTGCATGTTCATATGGTGCCTAGCTTTCATTTCTTCTAATTTTGTTGAAATGCCTTCCGCTTACTATTTTTTCATACATATTCCATCCTCCTATCGTACGTGTGAATATGAAACGCTGTCTTTTTTATATATATTCCATCCTCCTATCCTGCGCTTGCCTTACATCAAAGTAGTGTTCGTCTGTATCATGCATCAAGTAGTTATGCAGAGCTAATTTTATTCATCTTCTTGTGGTTTGACTTCATAAGGCATATCAGAAAATAGGAAGGAAAAGAGTAAGTTAGGGGATGTTGGTGGTCCTCCGCACCGACGCAAACAGAGACTCTCTAGATTTGCCGCTGCTACTGCTAATGAAGTTGAAGTCCCGTGTCTACATGATGAGTTCATCTCCCGTACTCCACCATCGCAGGTACTTGCTCTAAGTTGACAGTGTGATAATTGGTTTCATCTTGCATATGTTGTCTAGCCTGTATTTCTTCTATTTTGATTAAATTGCACATGCTCAGTTTATACGTAATACATGTTCATATGACATGGCTTTCTGTGTCTAGAATACACTACATCTATCTATCATACCATGTTCTTACATCAAAGTACTGCTGTTTAGTATCCCGCATCAGTCACTCATGATTGGACGCTTTTAACATGGCAGTTTGATAGTGGTTGCATCTTGCATTGATTTCTACGTTGTACTGCTTCTAATTTTTCGAATTGCCACTTATGACAAGACACTTTTAACTTGGCTATTTTCTTGAAAATCCTTCTGCTTAGTTTGCACATCGTAGCCGTGAATATTCATGTCGTCCTATTTTTCTTACATATTCCATCCTCATACGGTTGTCTTACTTCTAAGTATTGCTTGTCTGTATCATGCATCAATGAATTCTGAAGAGTGATTTTATTCTTTTGTGTTGTCGGTACAGCTTGACATGGCAAAGTCAAAAAAGAGCAAGGAAAATAATATAGTAGGGAGTGTTGTTACTCGTCGGGTGAAACGGAAAAGGTTCTGCCGTCGAGATTGTGCTGGTACTTATAGTGCAGTAGAAGGTCCAAGTCCACTGGCTAAATCTACAAACACAGTATCACCTGCTCCATCAGCTGCAGCATCCGCTTCAACTGTACCAGCATCTCAACCAGTTACTCGTTCGTTTGCTCCGGAACTGGCCAGTTCCCAAGCTGCCTTCACACCTAACACTACTTCCGAAGCACTGCTGACACAACAGGACTTGGCAAGATCAGATGAACCTCATGAGCATCAACACCAAGACGGTACCTGACCGAGTCAAGTTGCAGTTGCATGCTCCTTTATATGTACTCTCACAGTTTGATGTACACTAACACTTTCCATATTCGTTGTTGAACTAGCACCACGGCGCAAGCGGAAACAGACATCAGGGATAATGCTTGACAGATTAACAAAATCTAAAGGAGGAAGAATGGAGATCCATTTTGAGGCAGGTTTAAAAAGGCCACGTGATGCTACAGAGTCAGCCAAGTTAGTATCAGAGGCAGCCGTTGCCGTTAGGTGTCATGCACGTATCCTCCCAACATGGATCCAGTATAGGAATGAGAAAGACAATACCCAGTTTAACACCTTCCTTGACCATTTATCCGTAAGTAATGTTATTCATCGCAATTAGTAGTATTGTCTTGCTCTGTCCCATACTTTCTAGCTTCCTCCTAATAAGACTCACATTCTTTTTTCAACAGATGACGTTCAAGTTGGATCCGAAATATGATGCAACTAAACAAGCATGCACTCATGTTTTTCAGTCTGCTCTGCGACAGTATCGGTACCACCTTAGAAAATCTCACTTTGAAGGCAAGGCTAACAATGAAATCGCCCAAACATCTCCAGTGGAATATATTACAGATGAAGACTGGGCAGCCCTCGTTAAACACTGGTCTGATCCAAAGTATCAGGTAGGCTATATGTATTTGATCAGACCACATATTGAACTTGTATTTATGTATGTGCCTTACAAGTGTATCTTCTTCTAGGCTAACTGTTTGAAGAACAAAACCAACCGTTCTAAAGTGAAATTCCAACAGACAACAGAATCTCGTAGCTATATTGCACACTACGAGGCTCTTGTAAATAGCTGCTACTTCCTTCTTTTTTTGGTGCCATATTATCGTATCTATATTGACTTGTTCCAAATACAGAGGAAAGCCCGTGCGGACCAAAAAGAACCTAAACCGAATGCAGTGCAAATCTTCAAGGATTGCCACACCAGCAAGATGAAGGGCATGAGCACACCAGTTCAAGCCGCTGTTGTAAGTCCTTACTCCTCCTGCCTTGAACTGATTGGTACTGTGATGTGTTCATTTAACTACTTGGTTTGCAGCCAATGTCACTTACTCTGTTCACTTTTACTCACAGTTGTCTTAATGTATCATTTCACCTTACATGGTTTAAAAGAGATGAAGGATATTCTTTTGGTCTTGATCTGTAATCTAGTTGTTATGTTCACGTGCACACACAATGATAAAATAGCCTGTTTGTTTTATATATGTTTGCCCATGATATGAATGATGTCATACTATGTTCATCCTACTTTAAACCGTGTCTCTTTATCCTTAGATGTCAACAAATGTGAGGAAATAGACAATATAGTAGGCATGCTACATGGACATATGTTCCGAAAGTGATTTTATTATGTAGTTGGCACTACAATACATGCTAATGTATTACAGTATTCACCAAAATAAGTTATGTATAAACGTTTAACCTACTTTGTTTGTTTTTGTCTCATTAGTAACTTATCTGGTACACTAATCTACAAGTTCAAACTTTCAGGAAGCTATGGAACAAATGATTGAACAGCCACAACCACCTGAAGGTGACGAGGCTACTACAGGCACAATGTCACCTCTTGCTGTAGTGCGTCAGTATCTCTCCACTAACAGTGCAAAAAGCACCTTCCTGGGTAATTCTGGGTTCGTTGTCAAGGTAACCTTGTCCAAATCGCCTACTGAACAAAATCTTCCTGCTAGACAGAGTGATATATCTGTGCTCCAGACACAAGTCCAATCCCTAATGGACGTTGTTACGAAAACAAGAATAGCGGTTGAGAAATGTGGTCAAGATATGAATGGTTTTGAAACCAGACTATCAGACATTCGCTTCGTTGTTCAAGAGCAATGGCGAAAAAAGGTGGAGATCGTGCTGCTCCATCAGATTCTACAGCCTGAAACATTAGCACTCAGGTCAAATGATCTGTGCTTCTATACATCTGATGGTGCTTTTATCTGGAAGGACAGTAAACTTTATGCCAACAGGCCTTTTGTTGTATGGTTGGAATTTATTTTGTTGTGATACAACATTTATGATGCTGCCTCAGGCTGCAGTAATTACGACGCTATTTTTGTATAGTGTAGGTTTATCTTAGTAATGTATTCGGCCGAAAGCTTCGTAGGAGCCCAACATGCCAACATTCGTCGGGCCCATTCCAATTGGGCTAAAAACGATTACGGGCCGAAATTGGCATGTAGCCCACTAAAAATATCTGGGCCTAAATCAGCATAAGCTTTCATATTTTTCTGGTAGGCCTGTGCCCATAGTGGGCCTTTAACAGGCCTAAACATAATTTGGGCCCTCAGTAAAAATAGGCCGTTTACAGGTGTAAATATCTCGAGCCCATAAAAACATGGGCCTTTAATAGAACGAAAGTGAGATTGGGCCCTGATTGTGCCAAATAACCGACTGGACTTAGCAGGCCGAAATGGTGGCCCATTTACGATGCGGATCTTTGACAGGCCGAAATTCGGACGGGCCGTAAATGCGCCGACCTAATACACGGGCCTTTAACAGGCCGGAACTTCGGTCGGGCTAGATTATCGTCATTTTTATATGGGCCATTAATGGGCCCGATATGACGTTGGGCCACATATGGCCCATGGTTTACGTCCGGCGTTAACAGGCCGAAAATGACAACAGGCCGAAAGTGGCCCAAAGCTATTGTGGGCCTCTAACAGGCCGAATGTTAGACATGGCCGAATATGACCAAAATCCTTCACGGTCGTTTATGGGCCGAAAGTTTTGATGGCCTGTAAATGGGCCCAAATGAAGCCGGACCTTTAACAGGCCGGAAATACATCGGGCCGTAATTCGACCCAATTACTTAGCGGACCGTTAACGGGCCAGAAGTGACCACGGGCCGCGTTGATGACAAGTTTAGGACAGGCCGTTGACGGGCTGAGTTGACAGAGAATGTTGGGCCTCAAGCTGGGCTGGCCCATTATGGTCTGCAGAATCTTGTGGGCCTTTAGCTGGGCCGGCCCATTGTGGTCTGCAAAATCTTGTGGGCCTTTAGCTGGGCCGGCCCATTATGGTCTGCAAAATCGTGTGGGCCTTTAGCTGGGCCGGCCCATTATGGTCCGCTAAATTTTGTGGGCCTTTAGCTGGGCCGGCCCATTATGGTCCGCTAAATCTTATGGGCCTTTGGTTGGGCCGGCCCATTTAAACTTTGTGGGCCACTTTTGGGCCGGTCCACGTGTCAACATATCATAGGCCCATCTCGACCGTTGGATGAGTGACACCTGTGCCAACGCGGAGCTGACGCGTGGATCCGTCAGCCAATGAGAATTTTACACGTGGAAAATCGGCATTGGTCGTGGCTGTTAACGGGTTATCGGATCCAAAATCCGACCCGATAGCTTAACGGCGTGCCGTTACGGTGGATTCCACGTGTCGATCGCCCTTGACGAAAGCACTTCTGTGACGCGCGATTTATCGTCATGGAAGTGGACACTTCCGTGATGATAATTTTGGCAATGTCATGGAACACTTCTACGACAGCACAGGTATGACTATCTTGATTCTGTCATAAATTTGTCATGGATGTACATGCATGACAAAAAACGCGACCTACTGTGACAAACACGTATCATCACGGAAGTGTATTTTTTTTGTAGTGACGAGGCACGACCGGCGCTGGTGTGGGTGGCTGGAGCAAGAAGACGAGAGGTTGAAGAAGCACTACGGCCGTTGGATGGACATCATACGGTCACTGGAGCTAGAATCGTGGATATTGACTAAGTTGACAAAGCCCTCCGTCCCCGTCAACTTAGTACGCCCACAAGTCAGCCAGCCACTATACTGGGTCCCAGCTAGCATGGGGGTATTAATTTTTTTTGTTCGTAATAAGGAGGCACTTCCTTGCGTGCGAAGATATAGCTGGTGGGTCCAAGCTGTCAGCGGCAGTAACATTTTTTTCTCGAAATATAGAGGCCCTTTCGGTGGGTCCCAGATGTCAGGTGGAGGAATCATTATTTTGCGCGTAATAAGGAGGCATTTCCTTGCGTGCGGCCGTGGACCCAGCTGTCAGCGTCTCCACGTACAGTCCACTTCAGATGCATGTCGGTCGTTGACCACGTTGACTAGGCCGCGTCGAGAGCACCAGGGCGGTGGACGACGGCGAGGCCTAGGAAGGGAACAACATGGAGGCAGGGAAGACTCGACAGTTGTTTCCCACGCGGAGGGGAGTACGACTGTACGAGGGTTTACTGGTTCGTCTGACGTCGCCGGAGAATAACAACAGGTGTGGGTGAGTAGAGGGATGGCTAGGCCAGCGATGAGAGTATGGTGGGGCGGTGAGGCCTGCGCGGCAGCACAGCCGGCCGCGAGCAGGAGAGAGCAGGCAGTCCCTCCGGCGCTTGTTTGAGCGGCTGGAGCAGGAAGAGCAGAGATTGAAGAAGCACGACAAGCGTTGGATGGACATCCAACAGTCACTGCTTGTGCGTCAACCGTTTTTTTTGGAAAGCCTCAAATCTTTGGAAAACATCATACAGCCCATCTGCCATTATTTCTAATAATTTACATCCCATTTGCTAATTCTTAAGGTCTTTTTGGAGCCCATATTCTTTTTGTAAGCATTACAGCCCATATTGTGGCCACGGTTAAAAAATTATACGAAATTCTGCATATTTCGGTGCGGTCTGAACTGTTTTTAATCCCGAAATTTCAAGTCACATTCAAACTGATTTTAAAAATAAATGTATATCAATATAAAATCCAACAAATTGTACACACATAAAAATCAATGCAATTTAAAATCTTGAAATGAAAAAAAGAAATTTGAAACTAATTGTCGGTTTGATGTGTTTTAAAAATGTACAACCCATTTCTCATTACTGATAGGCCATTTTCTCGGCCAGCCGAATGAAGCTCTCCTCGTCTTGAAAGATTTGCAGCCCAACAGGCCTGACAAAGTGACTTACTTGGCAAATCACAAAAAACTGGGATGTGGCCGTGGACCCAACTGCGGCCGTGGACCCAGCTGTCAGCCTCTCCACGTATAGTACTCTTCCGATGGAAGTCGGTCCTTGACCATATTGACCACGCCGCGCCGAGAGCACCAAGGCGGTGGACGACAGCGAGGCCTAGGAAGGGGACGACGCGGAGCTGGGGAAGACGCGCCAGTGGATGCCCACGCAGAGAGGAGTATGAGGGTTCACTGGTTCGGCTGCGATGTGAGGTTGTCGTCGCCGCAGAATAATAGGGGGTGTGGGTGAGTAGAGGGATGCCCTGGCCAGCGGTGGGAGTAGTAGGGGGCGGTGAGGCCTCCGCGGCATCATAGCCGGCCACGGGAGGCAGGAGCACGCGGCACGACCGGCACTGGTTTGGGCGGCTGGAGCAAGAAGACCAGAGGTTGAAGAAGCACTACCGACGTTGGATGAACATCGTACGGTAACTGGAGCTAGAATCGTTCATATTGACTAAGTTGACAAAGCCCTCCGTCCCCATCAACTTGGTCGGCCCACAAGTCAGTCTCCCACGATGCTGGGTTCCAGCTGGCAGGGGGAGTATTCATTTTTTTGTGCGTAATAATGATGCACTTCCTTGCGTGCGAACATAGCTGGTGGGTCCGACCTGTCAGCGGGGGGCACGTTTTTTCGCAAAATACAGAGGCCCTTCCGGTGGGTCCCAGATGTCAGGTGGAGGAATCAAAGACTTGAGAAGGCGCACAGAACAAGCTAGCGTACTTGTAAAGAGACGTTGCTGAGTTTTAGAAAAAAGAGAGACGTGCTCATGTAGCTGGTTCGAATCCAAACCTAGACTATGGCTATATATGGTGCTACGCTACTCTGCAAGTAATCAAACTGACATATCCAACGTTCGCTTCTCCTCTTCTCTACTTAATCTGCCTAGCATCAGAAGCTCTGGCCGCAGCAACCATGTCCGCTGGCTGCTCGTCCACCTGCTCTTCAGTAGGCAACAACCAAATATGCGCCAAGTCGCCACCCGTACCATCGCCTGTGGGTCTTATCACACCCCCGCCGGCACGCGCACCGCTGCCGGTTGCTCATCGCAACCCGTTGCCATTGGTGTGGTGCCACTGCTGCAAATCACGCAGAGTCATCCGTCGCGTTTCAACCACAATCCTCGACCCTGGACGAGTCTTCTACAAATGCCCGAATCATGGGGTAATAATATGTTTAAGTGTTGTTATGCTGCTTTCAGTTGCTGATTTTTTTAATAGTTTGGTTGATGATCCTCCAATTTGATTCGTGCAGAAAAGGGAAGATTCGTGTGATTTGTATTTCAGGGAAGTTCCTGATGTGGGGGAGTGCAACTACGCTGATTATTTGGTTAGCCGAGGAATCCCAATACGAGCAGGTTGGGGTGTTGGACAAGTAACTGAAGGAACGGCAGAAGAGGAAGATGTAGAGCAGAAGGTTAAAGATGTAGTTCCTCTGATCATGGCCAAGCAACAGCTGCTGAACAGCCTTGACAGCAATGAGGAGATAAGAGAGCTTGTGAAGATAATGGGCAAAATCGATGTGCTCTGTAGGATGATTGTCTCTTTATTTGCAGTGTATGTAGCACTCGTGATGTATTCAGTGGCTATGACATGAGCACTTTGCTAAAACTAGTAATGAATGAAACCTGTGTAGCAGGCTGGGCGTAGTGTTGTGAACATCTAATGATTTCTATTAACAGAAATAAGGGGGTATCCCCTTTTGCTCATAAATAAATAAATAGCAGAGGCCCTTTTGGTAATAAATAAATAAATTAGCAGAGGATCTGTCGGGTCAGCTTTGTTCTCATTCGAAGACGTCGAGCAAATTGCAGTCCAACAGCAAACTATGTCATCAAATTAAAGTTTCAAAGCCAAATATGAGTACAACTAAACAACAATGTCATCATGTTTTAGTCGTCATACAATCACCAAACACAAATCAGCATACATAACAAGTGATGTTCTCACAGGAAAATACTAAAGAACATGTTCATCAGGTTTCAGTTGTCATAGCAAACACAATTTCACATAGTAGATAAAAAAAGTCTTCTGACAGGAAAATACGACAAAAGCAATGTAATCATCATCCGCAGCAGCAGCGTCAACATCTTCGCCATGTGTATCAGTCTGAATCGTAATTCCCCATGGTGTCATCTTCTTCTTCGTCCTCAATGTCCTCGAACGTTGGCTTCTTCTTGATCAACTCTTGTATGTCCACAACACGACAGACATCTTTTCGCCGACGTCATTGACGTGATGGTTCTCAAAGATATTAGGAACATCTGTGTTATCTTGTAAATCAAGAGCAGTGTAAGCATCATCTTGTTGTGCAACTTCATTAAAGAATTCCTCTGCTCAAACCTTTGCACTACTCTCCAGTCATCGCTACGTGCAAATGTGTCTTCCAAGAAAAATATTTGTGTTGCTTGATTTGCTAAAATAAAAGGCTCGTTGGTCTGGTACGCCGCCTTGACATTGATGGATTTGAAATAATCATCAGCTCTGGGTTTTGCGATCCTGGAAAACAGGTTATACCAACGACAGCACAACAAAACCACACACCAATGATCCTCGGAACTAGAGATATACTGCAACTGAACAATGTCTGTTATGTTAGCATACATTTCAGTTGTCTCTTTGTCATACGTATCCATGCTCATGATGGCACTGTTTTGTGTCTTCCTGCCTTCGTCTCGTGCAAGGGTGTTGTAGCGCACATCTCCAACAACGCAAGATTCATAATGTCTTACCCCGAGTATTAGGACCCATTGCTAGTGAGTAAAGGGCATCATTTGCCCATCCTCCCGCATCTTCTTAACCTGTGGTTAGAAAATAGACAAGCTGATCATCTTATGTACTCAATATATTGAAAAATCTGACAGTGCAATTCAAAAGCTTACATGGCTCTTGAACCATTTCGCAAATCCTGCCATAACCAGTTTGTCAATGTTTCTTGGATTTTGCGGCAGTAACTCCTTTTTGTAGATGCTGCACAACATAGTGATCGCGTCAAACATCTAAACATATAAGAATGTGCTGCAAGTTTAGTAGATTACGATGTATAAGCTGCAGTACTAAGCACTTATTTGATATAAGGTAGTATCTTAGGACAGTTATTCAACACATACCAAACTATTTTGTTGAAATCTTTAGGTTTGTCCTCTTGTCGACTCTTCTCTGTAACTCGAACAGAATAATCAAAAACATTGAGCCCGGGATTGTCTTCATCCACGTCTTTGCTAAGCTGATCAGTTGTTTCATTGTATTTTGAGCAGAATGTCAACGCTTCTGTAGCAATGTAGGCCTCTGCAATGGAACCCTCGGGTCTAGCTCTATTCCTAACATAGCCCTTGAAAGTGCCTAGCCGCCTTTCAATAGGGTACATCCAGCCATACTGTACTGGACCTCTAAGTAGTGCCTCATCAGGTAGATGAACAGCCAAATGCACCATCACATCAAAGAAGGCTGGAGGATATATCTTCTCAAGGTCGCATAGGATAGTTGGTATCTTGTCTCTAAGATGCTCCAAAGCATCTATCCTGATATTTCTCCTGCAGAGTTCCCTGAAGAATTGTCCCAACTCTGCAACTGCTCTGTATAAGTCAGGGCAGCCCAATCCTCTAAGGATAATAGGTAAAACCCTTTGAAGTAGGACGTGGCAGTCATGATTTTTCAACCCTTGTACCTTGTTTCCATCTGCACTGACTCTCCTTTCAGGGTTGGAAGCAAATCCATGTGGGAATCTCACACGTGACAGGACCTCGCAGAATTCTTTTCTTTTTACCTTGTCCAAGACGTACACAGCTGGGGCCATATCCCGTGGTTTCCCTTCATCTTGCACCTGCAAATCTTGTCTGATACCCAGGTGTGTCAAATCAATCCTAGATTTTAAGGTATCTTTCATCTTGCCTTCAATATTAAGAAATGTGCCGATAATGCTGTCACATATATTTTTCTCGATGTGCATCACATCAAGATTATGCCGCAGATCCAAATCTTTCCAATACTCCAAGTCCCACAGAGTGGACCTGCGGGTAAACAATAATCTCTCTTCTGACCTGTCATGCTTCCTTTTCCCGCTACCATTATCAGGATGGTTTCCTGTTGTAATATGCCAGGCCTTCTCTAATTCGACTTGCAACTCATCGGCGATGAGCCTCTTTGGCATATCACGGTTTTCATGCTTTGCATTGAACACATGTCTTCGGTATTTTCTAGGATGCGGCTAGTCCTCGGCAAGGAAACGGCGGTGTCCAATGTAACAGATCTTGCTAAGTATTGCGTATGACAGCGGATTCTTGTCACAACGAACACATGCATTGTAACCATGTGTCGTTCAACCTGACATAGTGCCCAAAGCCGGATAATCATGGATGCACCAAATTATAACAGCACGCAGAAAGAAAACAACTAGTGGGCTGCTATATAGGTCTCGAGTGAGAACACCCCTCCATAGCTGTTGAAGTTCCTCCACAAGAGGCTCCATGAACAAATTAAAATCCTTTCCAGGACTTTTTGGACCTGGGATGAGCAAGGCCATCATGTAGTTTGATTCTTTGGTGCAGACATTTGGAGGCATGTTGTAAGGGATAACAAGCACTGGCCACATGCTATATGTGGCGCTCTCGTGGCCAAATGGGTTAAATCCATTTGAAGCTAAGCCAAGTCTAATGTTTCTCGGGTCAGCAGCAAAGTTTTCGTGCTTTTGATTGAAGCTTTTCCACTCACTACCATGTGATGGATGGCTCATTACATTCTGATCTCTGTACTCCTAGTTCCTAGAATGCCACAGTACATCCTCTCTTGTTTCAGCATCATGAAACAACCTCTGCAATCTTGGTGTAATTGGAAAATGTCTGAGAACATTATGAGGAATCCTCTTCACAGCATCGCCATCTTTCCATCTTGATGATTTGCATTTCGGGCATTCACTTAAGTTGGCATAATCCTTCCGAAACAGAACACAATTATTATTACAAACATGGATCATATCATATCCAATTCCAACTGCACGAAGGAGCCAACATCGCATCGAATGATTTGTTGGTCATCCGCTCAGATGTCTTCACCTGAAGAAAGGCGACCATAGCTGAGAATACTGACAGCTTATTTCCTGGGGTGACAGCCACGTTGCATTGTTCCAACATGCGGCCCCACCGTTTTTCTTCTGCAGATGAAAGTTCACGGAATGCATGAGCATTTCGTAGCATGGTTTCATTGTTGGTCAAACTCACTGGCTCCGCCACCACCTCCTCCTCCTCCTCTTCCACCTGAGCATCAGGCAGATCAAGATGGTGATCTGCTGCTTCCACGTAGTCAATAACATTGACGTTCACAGCTTCACCATGATGAACCCACCTAGTATATGTGACCGACATCCCATACAAGTGTAGATGATTTTGCACAGTTGACTGGGGTCTTGTAACTGAATTCATACAACTGCTACACGGGCAGAGGACATCTGATTTCGGACCACCGTACTCAGCTCTGATAAAGTTCATGAAGTTTTCAACCCCCTCGACATATGCAGCGGAGAATCTTCGAGCAGAAGTTATCCAAGTCATGCCCATCTGTTAGACATACAAATTAGTTCTTCTACTAGATATTACAGGAAAAACATATATGCTTTTTTATGAAGTCTAGAAGAAAATACCTAGGTCGATGTCTAAAGCTATGGCAAGATATTTGGACGAGCAGATCTAAGTAACGAAATATATGTAAAGCTAATTCAGCAAACATATTTGAGTGCTAAATTATGGCAGGCTATTTCAGCAGTCAATGAGGCCGAGCACACAGCCATCCAACTATCGAAGGCCATCGCAGCAACAATGATCGAGTATAAAACGGTGTAGAGCTATTTCACCTAATACATTGGCTACTAGACCATGGCAATCTATGTCACAATAAATATATGGCAGGATATTTTACCAACTAATTGGCCTTCGCATGCCATCTCAGCTAAGCAGATCGAGTGCATAACAGGGCAAGGAAGCTTCTTAAGAAGAGCATATTGACTGTAAACTACTTCGGCAAACTGTGAGATTAACAGCGTCTATCAGCTAACATTCAACACTACACCGACATGCAAGGGGCCTCAGTCTAGAATGCGCATACCGTGGGAGAAGCTTTCCGCCGTGCGTCTCCACATGAACGTCGCCAGCAGTGGCGGCGCTGACCACCGTGCGCCTCCACAAGAACGTCGCCAGTAGTGGCGGCGCGCCTAGAGGACGACAGTCTACGAGAGCGTACTGTGGGAGCGAGAGGATCGCCGTGCGTCCCCTCGACGAACCGCGGAGCCAATGTATCGGTGTGGCATTGACGGCGGCTTTGGCGGAGCGAATGGAGTGGAGGGGGACGGGGCGGGGGTTGGGCAATATTATTGGCTAGTTGGCCGAAGGGCGGTTGAATCTACGATTTGGGGGAATTTTTGGGTGGGGGAGGATTTTCGCGTGGTGGGCGGGGGGAGTTTGGCGCATGGTCAGTTTCTCCAAGTGCAGTCCCACGTGTCAGTGAAGAGGCAAGCCGAAGTGCGTTCCGTTTACATGAGCCGTGTGCAGGACCGAACGTTTGTGGGGTGTAATGCGACCGCGACAAGGGTGTTGTGAGTGTACAACCTTTTTTCCTTTTAAACTAGGTGCTTTGCCCCCTCAAAAAAAACTTGTTGCTTCGCGCGATCCATTGATACTACTACTAGTAATCCGGTCATCCTGACTAAAACAGCGCCGCCGGGTCTTTTCCCGCGTGATATGCTGGGAGGTTGGCTTAGTTGGGTTTTTTAGGACGAGTAATGCTACACCTACATAGTCCCAGTTACGTAATTAACATAATGTGAAACGTGTGAGCTGTTGATTGTAGATTGGGGGAGGGAGGGGCCCACCACCATGAAAATCAGGGGAGGAGAGAGAGAGAATTTACGTTAACCCTTTCGTAGGTTCCCGTAGATGTAGAAAAATGTGAAATGCGTGAATGTGCATTTGCAGATAAGGTCTTCCCTCATTCATCCTTTTCTCCCACAAGATCTTGATCATCCGTGCAACGCACGGGCATCTTGCTAGTACTCCTACAATATACTATATTATTGTGAAAGTTCATATACACCGGCCGAGATAAATGCAAACACGGCAGATTTTCATTACATTTCGAACTTTTATAGGACAGAAAAATAAAAGAAACCCGACCCTAAACCTATTCTACGGCGGCGACCGACGTCCTACGTGTGTGATCTCCATGTACGGGGGTGGGGTTCAAGACCCGTGAAGTGAAGGTGCGGTCTCCGGCGAGGAAAAGTAGAACACGGGAGACGGACGGGCCAGTTGGCCCATCATGCCCTGCCGCCTCCCATGCCCTACTCATCCTCGGAGGAGTCCCCGACCTCGGCGGTGCCGAACATTGGACGGCGGCAAGTAGGACGCATGGCTGACGGTGCTCCCGTCGTCGGCCGCCAGCGTGGCCACCGCTTGTGCGGCGACTTGAGCGAGGGCGGCGACCTCGAGCTCCATCCCCGAAGACAAGCTCTCCCGCAGATGGCTTGCGGTCATGGCGGATGTGGTGCCAGGTAGGAGGACGATGCGCTATGGTGTGGAGGTTATCTGGGCATTGCCACTTTAAGTAGCGCATTCCGGTGAGGCCAAGCATCCTAGTGCGTCATTAAGTCGCCGGAGTTGCTTCCTCGGGCACCGAGCCTCCTAACGACGGCATACGTACAGACAGCATGAATGCGGGCATCTGGCACCAGCTGGGAACGCACCGCGTGACGGCGCGAGGGACGAGGGTTTTTTGTGTGCCGGGGTAGTCAGTTGCGGTCGTGGCAACGTTGGAGATGCCCTTTACTCACATGCGATCGACACATGTCATTGAAAAAGCAAGATGACGCGGCATGGTCTCAGGTCCTGAGGATGTAGTTGGCCACGCTACACCACTCCGCGGACGCGTCCCGGTGCCCCGTGCATCCTCGACAAGCTGGGTGTTGGGGTGTGTTTGGATTGTGGCCAAAGTGCACCTTACCAAAATTTTGGTCATGACCCAAAGATTGGTCTTTTTTTGGATGGTTGCCATTTTTTTGGTATGCCAATGAACTCTAGCCAACTCTAGTTCATTTTTCTTGCCGATGTCAGCCAAATCATGGGCAACCAAAACCTCAACCATAATTTTGGCTACCCAATGCTTTGATGGGGTAACCTTGGGCACAAACCAAACATACTATTGGTCGTGCCACAGCACTAACGCCACCCTCGGCACACTGAAGCCGACCGTGTCTAGCGAAGATGAGCGTGTCGCTCACCGCGGTCGCCATGTCCAGAGGCTGTGCTGGAGCTGCGCCATGTTGTTGGCCCCCACGACCCACATGAACGGTTGCCGGTGGCGAGGAGGTCGTGGGCCAGCTCCTCCATTGGACTAGTTTGTGCTACATCGTCCCGACAGGTGTGCCCCACATGTCGGTTTCCCTATTTTCCCGGCGATATTCGAGCGTCAGTGCTCCGCGTTGCGCATTAGGCCTTTCACTATGTAGGCCAAGGGAGACAAATTATTGTTTATTTGAGCTGTTCAAGTATAATCATGTGGCGTTTGCTTATTTCTCATTCCTCTCCAACCCTCTTCTCCATTGATCATGTCGCCCTCCGGTCGAGTCCATCCTCCCGCATGCCTCATTTGAACATTTCGCCGAGTATCATTCGCATGTGGGCCTAGACCATGCTTGTATTTCCAATGTTTATTTGTAATTTGTCTGACATGCATACAAACAAACGGTTCGTTTGAAGTTTCACTTTGCCTCCACTATGTGTCGCTTCACGTCTTAGTTTTGACATCCCATTCGGTTCATGCCCCGACACATGTTGACGAGATCGATTGATGTTCAGAGACCATTGTGTGTTGTGCAAGGAGATAAAGCTTTGGTCTGTTTCTATGATATAAATGACCCGCGGGGGGGGGGGGGTCTGTGGGGATCAGTGGGAGTATATTGGAAGCTCCTTTCACATATGTATCCCTGCCGTACCCTCCCTTTCGGTCATTTACTGGCGGACCCCATGCTTGCTAGGCCCCGCATGTCAGTTACTCAATGGGTTCGGCCACGTCAGGGGATCCTCATCCGTAGTATACTCCCTCTGTTTTTATTTACTCCGCATAAAATGACGCGGGCGGGGGAGGGGGAGGGACGTCGGTTTGCTCTCAACTATGGTCCCACAAGCGAGCGAAAACGCAAGACGAAGCACATTCCATTCGGTGAGCGACGTGGAGGGTCCAGCTTGCCGGGCTGCAACGTGAACGCGACAAGAGCGATGTACAGTCAAAACCGATTGACCGGTCGTCACCGGAACCACTATTCACACAAGAACCTTCGGTGCTCGTCCTACGCCAGCCACTTCCCTAAAACCACACCTAATCTCCAGCCCCTTCCCCCACCTTTTGATCCGCTAGCCCGCATCAAGCGTCCCCTAGTTCGCCAGAAAGCCATGGTGCGCCGCAAGATCATGTACTACAAGATGCTGACGCCGGAGCGCCACGCAGAAATCGCGGCGGCGGTCGGTGCTAGAGACCTCCGTTCCCAAGCTCGCTTTGCGGCGGGCCAATCCCCGAGTTCTCTGGAGCCAAGCTACGAGGAGGAGGAAGTCGATCCAATGTTTATGGCGGAGGTCACGGCGCAGAAGGCCCCCGATGGGTATGAGACGATGGACGTCGACTTCGTGCCGGCGTCTGGGTCCCCCATGGTGCAGGCGGACCAGCGGTTCAACCTGGCGATACTAAAGGAGGACCGGGAGGCAGAGCCTCAACAAGGCGCGGAGCGCGCGCATGCCGCTGCCATCGAGGCTCTCCTGCAGGCGGAACCGGATGTCGTGGATGTGAACCGGGCGGCGGAGGCTCAACTTGAGGCGGAGCGCCCGGATGCCGCTGCCATCGAGGCCCTCCTGCAGGCGGAACCGGACGTCCTGGACTTGAACCGGGCGGCAGACGCTCAACTTGACGCGAAGCGCGCGGATGCCGCTCTCATCGAGGCCCTCCTGCAGGCGGAACCGGACGTCCTGGACTTGAACCGGGCGGCGGAGGCTCGACTCGACGCGGAGCGTGCGGATGCCGCTGCCATCGAGGCCCTCCTGCAGGCAGAACCGGACGTCCTCTACTTGAACCGGGCGGTGCTCTCGTCCGTGCAGAGCGCCAGCACGCTCCGCGTGAACAAGTAGCTGGAGGCCGAGGACAACCACAGTGCGGAGACACACGTCGGCAGCTACGGCTGGTTCGCGCCGGCAGCCAAAGACGACGAGGCCGTCTCGTTCCGCGAGCAGTGATAGTTTTTCTTTATGTTGTTGTTTTTATGGATCTTTTGCTGTGTAAAAACATATATTGTTATGCAAGTCGCCTGACTTGGGTCAGTCTACCATTTCAGGCGGTTGGATTAATATCCTACGTCTCCTAACCCTTCTTCCTCACCTCTTCTTCTTCCCCAACAAACCACCGCACGGGTGTCGGTGTCAAAACCGGCGGATCTCAGCTAGGGGGTCCCGAACTGTGCGTCTAAGGCGGATAGTAACAGGAGGCGGGGGACACAATGTTTACCCAGGTTCGGGCCCTCTCGATGGAGGTAATACCCTACTTCCTGCTTGATTGATCTTGATGATATGAGTATTACAAGAGTTGATCTACCGCGAGATCGTAGAGGCTAAACCCTAGAAGCTAGCCTATGATTATGATTGTTGTTGTCCTACGGACTAAACCCTCCGGTTTATATAGACATCGGAGGGGGCTAGGGTTACACAGAGTCGGTTTCAAGGGAGGACATCTACATATCCGAATTGCCAAGATTGCCTTCCACGCAAAGGAGAGTCCCACCCGGACACGGGACGAAGTCTTGAGTCTTGCATCTTCATAGTCCAACAGTCCGGCAGAAGTATATAGTCCGGCTGTCCGAGGACCCCCTAATCCAGGAGTCCCTCAGTAGCCCCCGAACCAGGCTTCAATGACGACGAGTCCGGCGCGCAAATTGTCTTCGGCATTGCAAGGCGGGTTCTTCTCCAAATTCTGAGTACCTGTCGAGTAGTGTCCGGCTTCCCATGAATGTTGCACTCCTTGGCTTCCGCGCCTAATAATGGCTGTCTTCCACGTATCGAGTGAATGCGAGAAGTCGGGCCATTTTTACACTCGCCACCCTAACCATGTGAGTAAATCGTCTATTTAAGGGGCCGGGGATCCTCAGATCCAGATCACACCATCCTCCCTCAGCGAGTATCCATTGGAGCGCGCCCGAAAAAATCCATCCCATCATGGCCGGCAATCGCATCTCCTCTTCTCGCTCCTGTAGCCCTAAGCCAGGCAATTGGAAGAAGTGTTACGTCTCCCACAGACAGTTAGTAGAGTTACAGAACCAGGGGTTTCTCCCTCCTGCGTGTATGGTCCCCGTCCGAGCCGGACTAGCCACTTACAATGGCGGGGAGCAAGCGGAGAGCTTTCCCAATCCATCTATGGGGTAGCGGGTATGCCTTGTCCCTTACTTATTAAGGGACTTGGATTTCCAATCCATCTATTCCTCTGCAGGCTCCTGGAGTTCTACGGCCGCCAGCTGCATAATTTTACTCCCGCCTCCATATTACACATCGCTGGCTATGTCGCCCTTTGTGAGCTATTTTTGGGCTGTGAAGCTCATTTCGAGCTATGGAAGAGGCTATTCTGCCTTGTACCCCGTACACAGGAGGGGTTAATATATCAAGTAGGCGGAGCCGAGATATGGCGCATCGCCGGGACCGGATACCTGTCCGGTACTCCGAAGAAGACATCCGAAGACTGGCCTTCGGAGTGGTTTTATATGGAGGACGTCCCCCTTCCGGACCCTATTCGGATGGGCCTTCCTGAGTTTAATAACGCCCCTTTAAAGAAACGCCACAGCTGGCGCCCTCGGAGCCCCGAGGAGGAAGACAATAGAGAGGTCCTTTACGTGATGAGTCGGATACAAACGTTTGCCCAGTCCAGGATTGACAGTAATTGAGGTTATGTCAATATGTATAATGCGGGGGTAAAACCACTTCAATACCGGGGGCAACCATGTGCACTTCAACGGAGAAGACGATGCCACCCGCTGCGGTCGTAAGGGACCGGACTCAGTTGCTGCGCTAGCAAAATCCTGTCGGATTTGTACAAAGGAGAGGAAGAGGAGTTCATCCGCATTAAAGCCACGGATGGATTCTCCACGTACAACCTCCAAGATGGGTGAGCTGTACTTTTTACTCCCAACCTTCCGCATTCCTTCATTCAATAAGTGTTTCCCCTTGCCGCTTCATGGCAGGAACTGCGAAAAGCTGTAAGGGAGGTCCACACCCCGCTCCAACCGGAGGACCCTGACCGGGCCCTCGACCCCGGACTCGAAGAGGATCCGGACATATTTGTGGAGCTGATCGACAGGACATTCTATCAATTGAGCTGCGATGATGCATGGTGGCCATCATAGCCGATTATCCCGGACTGCTCCCTGCATCGCATGTAAGTAAAACCGGAGTCCCAACTTCCGAGAAGGATCCCGTTTTTTGCACTTCACCTACCGCACACATTTGGTGTCTTACAGGGAAGGCCCTCGGGACGCCATGCCGAACCCGCAGTGACTCACCAACAAGGGGCACCGAAACCGGGTAGGCTTAAAAGGAAGGCGGTCAGGACTGAGACGCCGTCGCAGAGGTATGAAAAGACCCTGCTCCGTGGTTGTCGTCTTTAAAATATAATAACGTCCATGGTTCCTAGCAGAAAAATGCTCGCCGGACTATATTCCGGAGAGCCTGCCGGCCACGCCTCCACCAGCCGGGCTCCAGAGCCGGACTTAGAGGCAGACGCTAACGTGGGGCCAACGCCGGATGTTCCTCCTACAGAGGATGCGGATAGGCTGTCCGCTACGAATTCCGAAGTGGAGAGTGCCATGAATCACCGGCGTCGCCGGGCCGTACTCCGCGATGCTTGTTTCTCTCAAGAGGTGTTCGATGCCTTCAACTCAGGAGATGCGTACATTCGAGCTGCTCAAAATGGTCTTGCCAGGGCCACGGACCAGTATGTAAAGGATATACGGATAAGAAAATCTGATAATTATGTATATCAGTAGCCCTTGATACTTGAAACAGTTGACACAACTGATTTAAGGATCATTATTTGTGTAAGTTCTTACGGAGAAGAATACCCAGTTGTCTCAAGAGCTAGAGGAGTGAAAAGCCCAGCTACGGGCCGCAATTGCCGCAATGAAGGAGTCCGAGAAGGCCCAATCTGGTAACACTTGTTTCTATCAAAAAGAATGACATGTACCGGTTAGTATGCGGCATGTATGCAAATCTAACAATAGATTCTACAGATGATCCCAAAATGAATCCGGAGGTCGTGCGAGGGGATGAGCAACATGCTCAACGACAGTTAAAGGCTGGCGAGCGCGTGCTTAAGAAGGTTAGGCGGGAGAAAAACAATCTCCAAGATGCCAATATCTGGCCGAGTGTTGAACTGAAAGATGTTTGGGCCCAGCTTGCTGACTCCGTAAAGGAGAATAAGAGGCTTCGACGCGGCATTTTTAGTAACTGCTTAAACGAATTTTTATAGAGTTCGGCGAAGAAACCGGCTAACAGAGTTATGTCTGTAGGTATGCTGACGGGTCGTCCCGCGGAAGAGATGCCCGGGTCTACAGGTGATCTTCTACCCGAGCTCTCACAACTGCACGAACAAGTTCGGCAGGCGATGCAAGGCATTGCCCAAGCCTTGTGGCCATCCGCCTCCCTGCCAGGAGGCATGGGGGAGTTCGTAGAGATGCTCAAGGGAGCGCGGCGGCGCATCCGATTATGGAAGATATCTGCCCGCCAACAAGGTGTGAGGGAAGCCTGGGCCATGGTGCAGACTCGATATACCAAGGCTGACCCGAACCATATGGCCGAAGTCGGACCTGTGGGGTCTGATGGGAAAGAAATCCCCGTCAGTTTGGTGTATGACTAGGTGAAATTAGCCGCAAAGTATTCCCAACAGGATTGTAGGCTAGACAGCCTGTTGGATGTTATAGAAGAAGAATTTAGTCAGTCTAAGTGATTGTGTACTTCAATTGACATATATTGTCCCTAGCCGGATTGTAAATCATTTGTCATGGCGGACCTTTTCGCTTCGACCTCCAGACCCGACAGTCCGGAGTGTATCCGAATACCCGCTCAGTTATGTAAAAACTGGGGTACGCGTGGAAACCAGGCGTAGGGGTCATAAGTGCTTGAACAGACAAGTACCCAACTAGCTATGTTATATTACATGGATAGTAAGAAACATCTTCAGGGAGAATAGTTCCGTTAAGGGTTCCTTTCCCTGGGTACGCATGCATTAATGTGCATGTCCGAACTGCGAAAGGAGACGCAGGATATAAACATCTGGGGGCATGTATTACAATAAATAAAAGTCATCTTTTGTTCACCGACCGAATATTCCCTTAAGAACGCTAGCTTTCGGCTTCACCCAGTCTGAGGTACACATCCGGCTGACCCGGTAGTAACAATCGCAGAGGTGCTCCCCTTATGCCCTAGCCGAATTAACGGGAACGTAGGGCATAAACACAAGAGCCAGGCAACCCAGCTTGGCCAAAACTTAAGTCATATCGATGCATATAATGGCGAAGAAAAGGTACATGTGGAAAAGTGACACATGTGCGGGGGCATAAGCCCGAACATAGTTATATTAAGCTTCTGTATAAGAAGCCCCCAGGTATAATGAGCACGCCTAGCGCGTCAAGATTGTGTAGTCAAGACACATTTTAACCTTTTAAGGCCTGTGAAGAAAAAAAGGGAAAAGAAAGAAAGAAAAGACAGATAACGGATATATAAAAAATTGACGGAGGTAAGGAGACGAACACAGAGTCCGGACTAGGCGTAGAACCTTCGGAGTCTGGCTGCGTTCCATGGGTTTGGCTCGAGTCGATTGTCCGATGCATCCCGCAGACGGTACGCTCCACCGGTCAGAACTTGGTCGATAACGAAGGGACCTTCCCATTTGGGCTCGAGTTTGTTATTTTTCTTCTCTGGTAGGCGTAGAACTAGTTCACCAACATTATAAGTTTTGGCCCGTACTTCTCTGCTTTGATACCGTCGAGCCTGTTGCTGATAGAATGCGGAGCGGGCTTTTGCCACGTCACGCTCCTCCTCCAGGGCGTCCAAACTGTCCTGCCGATCAAGCTCGGCTTCTTTCTCTTCATACATGCTCACTCGAGGTGAGTCATGATTATGTCGCAGGGCAGTACCGCCTCTGCGCCGTACACCATGAAAAACGGTGTGTATCCGGTAGTGCGATTCGGCGTGGTCCGCAGCCCCCATAGTACGGAGTCGAGCTCCTCTACCCAGTGCGTATCTGATTCCTTTAAGGATCGCACTAATCTGGGTTTAATGCCGCTCATGATAAGACCATTTGCCCATTCGACCTGACCGTTTGTTTGGGGGTGATAGACGGAGGCATAATCGAGCTTAATGCCCATGTTGCTGCACCAAGTTTTACCTCGTCGGCTGTAAAGTTCGAGCCGTTATCGGTGATGATGCTGTGGGGGACGCCGTAACGGTGTACAACCCCGGATATGAAGTCTATCACTGGTCCGGATTCGGCCGTTTTAACTGGTTTGGCTTCTATCCATTTGGTGAATTTATCCACCATGACCAATAGGTATTTTTTCTTATGGCTTCCCCCTTTAAGGGGTCCGACCATATCAAGCCCCCAGACCGCAAAGGGCCAAGTAATGGGGATTGTTTGGAGAGCGGTAGGTGGCATATGGCTTTGGTTTGCAAAAAGCTGGCAACCGACGCAACGTTGAACGAGGTCCTGTGCGTCTGCTCGGGCCGTCGGCCAGTAAAAGCCTGTGCGGAAGGCCTTGCTTACAAGGGCCTGTGCTGCGGCATGATGGCCGCCAAGTCCAGCATGAATTTCTGCCAATAGTTGCCGTCCTTCCTCTTCGGAGATGCACCTTTGAAGTACTCCGGTAGCGCTTTTCTTGTAAAGCTCTCCCTCGTGGACCTTGTAGGCTTTAGACCGCCGCACAATGCAACGTGCCTCGTTTGCGCCTCGGGGAGTTCTTGCCTAGCTAGGTAAGCCAAGAAGGGTTCTGTCCACGGCGCGATGATAGCCATAATCACGTGGGCCGAAGGTGTTATTTCAGTGGCAGAGCCTCCGATTACGTCAGAGTGTTCGGGATCTGGCGTTGTTGCCGGGTCCGGACTATTGTTACCGGTCTCTCCTTCCCATACCACGGATGGCTTAAACAGGCTTTCCATGAAGATATTAGGTGGGACAGGGTCGCGCTTAGCGCCAGTGCGGGCGAGGATATCCGCCGCTTGGCTGTTTTCCCGGACCACATGGTGGAATTCGAGCCCCTCGAACCGAGCTGACATCTTGAGGACGGCGTTGCGGTAAGCCGCCATTTTCGGATCCTTGGCGTCGAAGTCTCCATTTATTTGAGATATTGCGAGGTTCGAATCCCCACGCACCTCCAGGCGTTGAATGCCCATGGAGAATGCACCAACAGGGCCTCATATTCTGCTGCATTGTTGGAGTCTGTGTATGGTATTTGGAGTATGTATTGGACTGTATCTCCGGTGGGGGATGTCAGGACGACACCAGCCCCCAGACTAGCCAGCATTTTAGAGCCGTCAAAGTGCATGATCCAATTGGAGTACGCGCCGTACTCTTTAGGGATTCGGCTTCTGTCCATTCGGCGACGAAATCAGCCAGTACTTGTGACTTAATGGCTCGCCGTGGTTTGTATATTATGTCGAACGGGAGGAGCTCAATAGCCCATTTGGCAATCCGGCCCGTGGCATCGCGGTTGTTTATTATGTCATTGAGTGGTACTTCAGAGGCCATCGTAATTGAACACTCTTGAAAGTATGTCGTAGTTTCCGGGATGCCATGAAGACCGCGTATGCTATCTTTTGATAATGTGGGTACCGTGATTTGCATGGAGTGAGGACAGTGGATACATAGTATACCGGCTTTTGAAGTGGGAACTCATGTCCGTCCGTCTCTCGTTCGACGACGAGCACTGCGCTTACAACTAGGTGTGTTGCCGCTATATATAACAGTATTGGTTCGCCAACATTTGGCGCGGCCAAGATTGGGTTGGTGGCCAAAACGGCTTTTATTTCTTCCAATCCGGTCGTGCCCGCATCCGTCCACTCGAAGTGTTCGGTGCGTCGAAGAAGGCGATAAATAGGTAGTGCCTTTTCTCCTAATTGGGAGATAAAGTGGATTAAGGCAGCCGCGCATCCAGTTAGTTTCTGGATTTGCTTGAGGTCTGTTGGGATAGCCAATTGTGACAGAGCTCTGATTTTAGCCGGATTTGCTTCAATTCCTCTATTGGAGACGATGAAGCCTAAGAGCTTTCCGGCAGGCACGCTGAAGACGCATTTTTCTGGATTGAGCATGATGTCGTATGTTCGGAGATTGTCGAACGTGAGCCTCAAGTCGTCTATTAAGGATTCGACGTGTCTGGTTTTAATGACCACATCGTCTACGTATGCCTCCACTGTTTTGTCGATCTGTGTTTCCAAGCATGTCTGAATCATGCGTTGACAGGTTGCACCAGCGTTTTTGAGCCCGAAAGGCATGGTGTTAAAACAGAAGGGGCCGTATGGGGTGATAAATGCCGTTGCAGCTTGATCGGACTCCGCCATCTTAATTTGATGGTATCCGGAGTATGCATCGGGGAAACACAAGGAATCGTGTCCTGAAGTAGCGTCGATAATTTGGTCGATGCGGGGGACGGGGAAGGGATCCTTGGGGCAAGCCTTGTTAAGGTCCTTGAAATCGCCACATAGGCGCCAGGATTTGTCCTTCTTTGGTACCATCACCAGGTTTGCTAGCCAGTCCGGATGTTTTATTTCTCTAATGAATCCGGCCTCAAGTAACTTGGCTAGCTCTTCTCCCATGGCTTGTCGCTTAGGCTCGGAGAAACGCCGGAGTGTCTGCTTGACCGGCTTGAACCCCTTTAGAATGTTAAGGCTGTGCTCGGCCAGCCTGCGTGGGATTCCTGGCATGTCTGAAGGATGCCAGGTGAATATGTACCAATTTTTGCGCAAGAACTCCCGCAATGTGGTGTCGGTTGTGGGGTCCAGCTGTGCCCCCATGGATGCTGTTTTTGTGGGGTCCGTTGGGTGGACCTCGAATTTCACTATTTCGTCCGCTGGTTTAAAAGAGGTGGACTTGGGTCTTTTGTCGAGTATCACGTCGTCCCTGTCCACTGTGGAGCGCAGCGCAGTTAGTTCTTCGGCCACAAGGGCTCCGCATAACGCTTCGAGGGATAGTGCGGCGGTTTTATTTTCGGCGTGGAGTGCTATGTCCGGATCACTAGCTAGAGTGATGATTCCGTTGGGCCCGGGCATTTTGAGCTTCATGTACCTGTAATGGGGTATAGCTTGGAAGATCGTGAATGCCTCCCGCCCTAAAAGGGCGTGGTATCCGCTACTGAACGGGGCTACTTGGAATGTGATTTCTTCGGACCTATAATTCTTCGGCGTGCCGAACCACATCTAGTAAGCCGGAAGCCGTCCACAATTGGACTAAGGACCAAGGTGGCTGGTGCTCGCGTTGTTCGGAGTTGAGGTTCGTCACTGGCATTGAAGGTTATAGCCGTGTCGTTCCAAGGATTTATTACTGCGACATGGCAGACTTCGGCATGGCTGCGGAGTGCTCACTTGCTCCTATTGTTTGAGGCGAAGGTCTCGAAGACTGTCAATACTGTATTGTTATTTTCCACGGGATGGTGCTCTGTGGTATTGTTGATGAGGAGATTCTCACCGCCCTTGGCCACCTGCCGGAGTATCCAACATGCTCTAAGGCTGTGTGTTGGCATGGTATCCGGTGTGCTGTGAATTTTGCATGGCCCATTGAGCCATCCCTCCAATATAGTTCCACGCCCTGTAGTGGGCTTTGGTTTCTTTGTGATTGGATCGGGTGACTTACGAGAGTATACCCTTTTAGTTCGGATGGGGGATCTAGTGGGGCCGGGGGATCCCAGAATTTTGATTGGGTTTTCCAGGCGCTTTCCGTGGCACAGTACTTCCGTACTATGGCCGCCAAGTCAGCAAAGTCTGTCATGTCACGGCGACTTATGGCGTTGAGGATTCCCTTGTCCGTGCAATTTTTGCAAAAGAATGAAATTGCGTCTTCCTCACAACAGTCCTTGACCTTGTTCATTACAAGGAGGAATCTGGCCCAATAGTGATGTACTGTCTCTTGGGGCTCTTGTCTAATGTGGGAAAGATCACTTATGTCTGGGTTGGTGGGTAGATTTAGGTCCAAACCCTGACTCGATCTGGAACCTAGGGCGGAGGAGCTTCCGAGCTTGGAAGTTCGGGCTCCGGGATGTTGCCCAATAGTTCTGGCCCCATGCCTGATTCTAAGTTCGAAGCTTGGGCCATGTCCTCCCGTAGACGGGTATCCGGCTTGGAGAGCTTGGGAATCCGGACATAGTTCGTCCTCAAAATAGAGGAAGAATCGCTACATTGCTCCTCCACCACCGCTATCTAATGGGTGACCGGCGGAGAGTTAATCTCCCTTTGGTCGGGTTTGAGCCCGATCCGATCATAGTCCGTAGCGACTCCCAGGGCGGCGATGCGATCCAAGAGCTCGTTCAAAGAAGAGAGCTCCATTGGGTCCATCTGCTCGGCGAATTTCGAGCCGACGTGGAGGATGTTTTTGATGACCTGAGATGTCATCATCGGCACAACGGCCGAACGGGCGATCATGACAAAGCCGCCTAGTCGGAAAGTTTGGCCTGCAGCCAGGGCTCCCCCAGAGGTAATGTTGTCCTTGACGACAAGGCGAGCCATCCAGCCTTATCGTGATGGCACAGTGGAACTCTCAATGGAAGCACCAATGTCGGTGTCAAAACGGGCGGATCTCGGGTAGGGGGTCCCGAACTGTGCGTCTAAGGCCGATGGTAACAGGAGGCGGGGACACAATGTTTACCTAGGTTTGGGCCCTCTCGATGTAGGTAATACCCTACTTCCTGCTTGATTGATCTTGATGATATGAGTATTACAAGAGTTGATCTACCGTGATATCGTAGAGGCTAAACCCTAGAAGCTAGCCTATGATTATGATTGTTGTTGTCCTACGGACTAAACCCTCCGATTTATATAGACACCGGAGGGGGCTAGGGTTACATAGAGTCGGTTACAAGGGAGGAGATCTACATATCCGAATTGCCAAGCTTGCCTTCCACGCAAAGGAGAGTCCCACCCGGACATGGGACGAAGTCTTGAATCTTGCATCTTCATAGTCCAACAGTCCGGCAGAAGTATATAGTCCGGCTGTCCGAGGACCCCCTAATCCAGGACTCCCTCAACGGGCCATACGGATACTCCCCAACATGCGGTTGGATAAACATACTCTATGAACAAACATTATGTGTCTGCGGTAGGATGGCTGGGTTTGGTTTGTTCACATGTGACAGCACGTGTCAGTGAGGGGTGCGTTCCCTTAGTTGGGTTTGCGGCGTGCAGGAGCGACTGTGCATGTGAGGGTGCGGTGCGACCGCGGCGTGCAGGAGCGACTGTGTGAGGGTGCGGTCCGACCGCGACACCCGTGCGCAAGTGTACCACCTTTTCATTTTGAAAACTTTAGGCAAGCTTGGCAAAAATGTGTGGCGAAGTATGGCAATGCAAGGCCTAGACCCAAACAGGATAAGTACGTAGTACTACATACTAGGAGTACTAGTGTTAAAAAAGAAAGGCGGGGTTTTCCTTCGCGGGATTGATCGATACAAATCCTCGTTTCACGTGTCAATTAATGCGTATTTTTTCTCCAAAGCCCAAAGAGCTAACCATCTCACTCATCATCGCTTGATTAATGCAGCGCCATGCAAACCAACCTTCTCAATTCCGCATGCATGCAGGGGATATTAATGTCCTTGGTTGCTAGTACGAGGCAAACCCCATCAATTTTGCCTCGATTAGTGTTAGTGGCCTTTTGCAAATTGTAATTTTGATATACTGGCCTTGTGTACAAAAAAATGGAGGTAGTAACTATATTTGACTTCCTTCCCCATTGCGGTGACGTCGACGATGTCTCGAACGTTGTGGTTTGGCGAAGTGCGTTCGACGGAGAACACCATTGAGGGAGACCACGGTAAGTCTTTCTCAAGTGCCGCCTGCAAGCCGAGACAACCACCCTATTTTCATCCAGGAAGTCCGTTGAACCAAAGGACGCGTAAATGTACTAGTACTACCCGTACACAATAGCGTCGTCCGTCCAGCTTAGTGCGGTGAGATGGTTTCTCGAAGAAGATGATGGAGAAGCGGAGTCATGGAAGAGTGAAATGATGGTTGCTTCGTCCGTGCTTTGTGATCTGACGCCTCACTTCTTTGTGATTTGTGATAGAAGGGACAGGGGAGTAGACTTTGTCCTCTATACTGTACATGCGTCCAAGCACGGGCGAAAGAGGAGAGACGTTGCATTTTTCTATTCCTTCAATCAATCAATCACGGAGCTTCGGTTCCATCCTTTTGGCTTTCGCAACACCGTCCACAATGGTTCCCACGAGGCCAAAATCTATTTTCACATTTGGCTACACATTGTGGATGCCCTTAACCGTACCACTTGGTTTTGCTCCTGTGTGCTATCTATACAAATCTCAATTATATTGATCTAAAAAATTATAGAATCAAGATTAGTAAAAAGGAGGTGATTTTGTCGCGCGGATGGCGGGGGAGGTTTCTTATTTTTAGAGGATGTTGTCCTGGCTGTTTGCTAACATGCGGTCCCACGTGTCAGTGCTTTACCAAGCCGATCCGCTTCCCACATGAGGCAGAACAACGGCAGAAGCAACACGTGGTTAACTTGAAGAAAGATGAGGGAGAAGCGGATTCAGCAACGAGTGAAATGATGGTTGCTTCGTCCCTCCAACTTCTTTTTTATCATTATTACTTCGTTCCTCCAACTTAACTGCGGGAAAGGTGCAGCTTTGTGATTTGACACCTCATTTCATTACTACGCCGGCGCCATGACTGGGTGCTTCACCTCGGCTGCTCTGCACTGAATTCCGGTATGGCACGTGGACCCGGTAGCTTGATGCCCCAAATGTCGGCGAAAGGGACTAGAAGATTTATGAAAGCGAGCGCTCCACTCTTACGACGGAGGAGTACACGACACGACGGCCCAGTGAACTGTCACTTGTAATGTATATAGTACTATAGTTTTGCTGTTTCGCACGATCCATCAATACAAACCCGGTTAAACAGGAAAGGGCAAGATTTTTCCCGCGCGGCATATGATAGTGGCCATACATTTCAAAGGAAATTTTAATGTATGCAAACTGAATAATTAAGTAACAATATGATATCTAGTAAAACTAAAAACACATATGATTTATTGTGTTAGAGTGTAGTAGTAGTGGTGTATTGCATAGTTGTTACATGTAACATGCGAGAACGTGTAGAGATGTAGTTTTGGAGGGCCTACAGAGAGAAAAGCGTAATATGTTCACCGAACGTGAGAATAAGCTGATTACGGTCACTATATACGTTTTGCAGTGATTATACGGTCACTTGCTCACGGTTCCGCATCGGATTGCACTCTGTTGACCGGCCAAATTGTCTGCGTGGTACCATGTTGACTAGTTAAATTGACCACGTTCCTTGTGGGTCCCACCTGTCAGTACGCATAGGGAAAAGGTCAGATAAACACAAATTTACGCAGGCGCGACAAGACTCCACCCCGTGCATGGGAATCACCTGGTTGTGTATGTGTCTGTCAGGGCTTGATGTGTGCGCATGCACATGTAGGTTGAGCACTTGAGCGTGAGAGTGTGTGTTGGTCGTGTGGTGTACTGGTGTGTGCATGCATGCGCGCGTGTGTGTGTGTGTGAGTGTTGCGTGCGTGCGTGGCTGCGTGTGTACGTGTGAGTGTTGCGTGCGTGGGTGGGTGCATGTGTTCGTGCGAGTGTTGCGTGCATGCAGTTCGTGTGCATGCGTGCGTGTGTGTATAATCACCACACCAGCTCATGTGTGTTAAAACAGACGGCTCAACATACCAATACAAGGCCACCTTGTCCGCTGTGCCTGCGGTCATGACTTCGAACCACCGTCCAATATTTTGTTGTTGTTTGTTTTCATTCTTACTAGCAAGATGCCCGTGCGTTGCACGTAACATCAAGATGCATTTGTATGACTAGTTTATCTTGTGAGAGAAAAGGATGAACGAGGGAAGGCCTTATTTGCAAATGTGGAGAGGTGTGTGGGTACCTTTTTGCAAGCTTGTCATAGTTTCTTTCCTATCCGTCAGATAAAAATCGGACGGCCTATATTGCAGGATGGCAGGCACACCATCATCACCAACTCTGTTTTTTATAAGAGTGTATTTTATCCCTACTCTTATAAAAAGCATAGTCGGTGATGATCGTGTGCCTGCCATCCTGCAATATAGGTCGTCCAATCTATATCTGACGGATAGGAAGGAAACTATGGCAATTTTGCAGAAAGATACCCACACCCCTCTCCATACTTGCAAATAAGGCCTTCCCTTGTTCATCCTTTTCTCCCACAAGACAAACTACTCATACAAATGCATCCTGATGTTCCGTGCAACGCATGGGCATCTTACTAGTATTTTATAAGAGTGTAGATGTAGAGTAGATACAAGCCGACAGGCGGGCCCGATGGTAGTGAGATAATGTGATGCAACACTAGAGGTGCCATGTGGAGCGTTTAACTGGTCAACTAGTCGTGTCTTGAGCAAATACAGAGTTGTACGGTGATCCCGTGACTGTATAATAACCACAAAACGTAAATGGTGACCGTAATGAGTGGATTCTGAAGTCCAATGTACATATCGTGCTTTCGCTTGAAATACAATGATCGTCACTGTATATATTGCGAGAGAAAGATGAAACATGCGTGAATGTGCTGGGGGCTTAATTTTAGAGGACCTGGAGATAGTTTGTGTGCGTACGTGAAAGGGGCGTAGAGGGGGGTATGCGATGGAGAGAGAGAGATGCTCTTCGTTTCTCTTTATTATGACTAACTTTATATATAGTATGAAAATATACAAATTCACAGTGCGGAATAAATATCATTGTGGGCACCATGCAATGCAAGTGTTCATACTCCTCCATATAACTTTGTAATGTTGTATATATGTAGAAATTCTAAAATATTTTTTTGGCCAAACTTTATTCAAAAGGAATGTTGTATGCGAAATAAATGTGGAGAGAGGGCTTTTTAGATCAATGGGGTACATGATGTAACATGTGTGAATGTGTAGTGGATGCATTTGGCAGGGCCTAGAGAGGTGTGTGTGTGTGTGTATTACGTATTCGAGAGAGGCATGGATAGAGGGGCCGACAGCGGGGCGTGGGAGAGATAGCACGAGAAATGAGAGTGCTCTAGAGAGAGAGAGACAAATATGACGTCACGGCAAGAGATTCCCTTGAGTGTGTATATGCCAGGGGGGTGGATAGAGGCACCAGGAGAATATTTTGTGTGTGTGTGGTGTCTGTGTTGGTATGTGTGGGTGTGAGAAGATAACGAGACGTGGGGGTAGAGGGTGTGTCACCCCATGAGGTCCGGTGGGTCGAGATGAGGCCCTTCGTTCGGTTCCGTCCTGCGCCACATTGGTCGGCCCGTGACGCATTTGGGGAGACCCATGGATGACTAGTCGTACAAGACAAAGATAGCATAATTTCGAAGGACTCTATGTCCACGGACAAAGCCGGCTAGGATTTGTAACCCTAGGTTATCGGACTAAGGTAACCCCTTTATTTCTGATATTACTATTCATCTAACCTAACTTTAAGGGGCATCCTACAGAATGCTCTGCTAGAATCATACTCGTCGATTAGGAAGACAGGTGTGAGACAATGCGTGAGAGACAGGCCTAAAGATAATGTGCGTACAGGAGACACGTAGGCAGGTCTATGTATATAGAAAGGGTCAATGGGGATTGTGTGTGTGTATGCTTGCGAGAGGAAGAGTGCTTGTAATAAAGGTTAGCGAAAACAGTGGTAAATGGTTACGAGAGGGAGGAAGGGTTATATCTGTCGGATGTGGGGTTCCGGCAAACCCTTGAGGTTCGAACACTGGGGTGCGCGCGAAGTCTTTCCCTCCTACCGATCTACGCCCTAGCTCGCAAAGATCTCGCGGACGAACTCGACGAACTCGCAACACAGAGAGACACGAGGTTTATACTGGTTCGGGCCACCGTTGTGGTGTAATACCCTACTCCAGTGTGGTGGTGGTGGATTGCCTCTTGGGCTGATGATGAACAATATAAGGGAAGAACAGCCTTCTGAGGTTGAGGTGTTCTTGTGGCTAGGCTCTCGATCGAGTTGGATCAAGCTAAGATGAGATGAGATGCCTCTACTATGGTGGCTATCTCTACTTATATAGGCCCTGGTCCTCTTCCCAAATATTTAGCAGGAAGGGAGCCAACAACGGCGGGCAAATTTGAAGGGGGACAGCTAGTACAAGCTATCCTGACAAAAGCGGTCTTCGCGTGTGAAAATCTCTGGTGGTGACGCCGTCTTGGGCTCCACGATGACCTCCGTCTTGCCTTCGTCCTAGTCTTGGTCTCGTTGCACCAATATAGCAACCTTTGCCTGATACCTTCGTACTCTTCGCCTACGCTGGCCTCCTTAGCACCAAAGAGGAAATAAGGACGCTACACGCGCTAGCGCCCGCCTGGTGCCCTTCCTCATGGCTCACGTCACGAGAGCCTCGTGAGGTTTTGCCCCGCCTTGATATCTCCGCTCCGCGCAAGCCTGCCTGGTTAGGCTACTCCAAAGGAGGTCTTGCGTCGTCCGCCTCGCGAGGCTTGGACCCTCGCGAGGGTCTTGGATGCTTTGTTGATGAAGATGGGCCGTACGGCCTGCTGGCTTAGCCATGCTGTTTGCCGTAGGCAGGCAAGTCTGGGGACCCCCGTTCCCAGAACACCGTCAGTAGCCCCCGGGCCCAAGGTGCGCTCGGGCTTGGCTTCTCGGCGAAGCCAAGGGTCATGTTCGGAGCACCGCGGACCCCAAAAGCCAGCGGCCTCGGTTGACGCGTGGCGGTTGATTGGACGTGGGCGTCTCCGCTTCCCCACGCTGCCTCGGCGACTGCACGACTTGACAAGTCCCTGCGACATGCAAGGAAAACCATCATTACCTGCGATCGTGGGAGACGCCAGTTAGCCTTCTCTTGCTATAAATGGGGAGGGGCGGAGCCCCCGCTGCTCATCTCTTCCTCGCTTGCTTGCTTCTTGATTGCTTCATTGCTCGCAGTGCCTCCGATGGTGCCACGAAGGAAGCTCTCTGCCACCGAGAAGGGGAAGGCCCCTCGCGAGGGCCCCGGTTCCCCGGCGCCCAAGCGCGCTCGCTGCCGTCCGCGCAAGCACGCCGCGACCCCCGCCGTGGCCCACCGTCGAGGCGGCGCCGCGGCACGCGGAGGGGATCGTCCCAACCATGGCGGTCCAGTTGATGAGGGGAGGCATGCTATGGTGGCGCGGCCTCCTCGTCCGTGCTTCCACACGGCGGAGGTGTCACTGGAGTTTGTCGTCTGGTCGGAGAACCCGGCCGGCAACTGGCTCCAACTTCCGCGCTTCTTCGCTGGTGAACTGACGGCCTCTGGTCCAGGCGGACTCTGGCTGCAGGCAGATGGCTGCTGCAGCAAGGCCTCTTGGGTTGCGGTCGAGACTTCCTCCGCGGGCAACATAGCCCTGGCCCGTGGCTGGCAGACGTTCGCCCCCGCGCGCGGCCTGGGCCGACGGTGCACGCTCCACTTCAAGTATGACGGTGGATCGACCCTCTATGTGAGGGTGTTCGGGGAAGATGGTCTCCACGCCGAGTGCTACCCCGAGACGAACGACGGTGAGGAGGTGCTCGGCCTTGGTGATGGTCGCGACGAGGATGAGGGCGAGCCTGCCCTCGGCGGCGACCGCGTCTCCTCCAGCAACGGTGGCTACGACCAGCCGCTGCGCCCGCTTTGAAGGAGGCAGCGGGTCATCTCGTTGTCGCGCCTCCGTGAAGCGCGAGGAGGGGTCTGGCTAGGCTCGGGGCGTTGCTGAGGGCATGCCTCCGCGGATTGCTGCAACGTTACTTTGTTTAGCTTTTTCTTTTTCCCTGCATCAGAAAACAAAACCAGTATGGGCCTAGAGGGACGTGTATTGAATTGTGGTTCTTTGGTTAATGCAATGTGCGTGTTATTCCCATGCCGTGTTGCTATTTTACACAAAGATAACTTAACCTGGCGCGTTTGGGACGCCCTTTCCCTCACGAGGTGTCTGTGTTGCTCAGAAACTGCAAAAAAATCGTTAGGGGGTGCACTAAAGGACCTGCCGTCCACCCAAGCCTTAATTTGGCGCTTTGTATCGCGGTACCCGAAGGGCACGGATTAGGAGAGATGTGCCAGCTTTCAGGCTCGGACGAGGGTGGCTCGCGAGAAGGCAGAGAGAAGAAAAATGCTCGTGCGAGAAGGCAGAGAGAAGAAAAATGCTCGCGAGGGAACCTGCCTGGCTCCCTCACGAGCCATGCGAGAGAGAGAACATGAGCAAACCAGAGCCGAAAAATGTTGTAAAAGGCTAGGGAATCAAATCAGCAACGAACACCAAGAGCAACTTCGATTAAGGAAAAGCGAGCCAACTACGCAAAGCAAATGATAATCCGTGTCCGGCACCTAATCTAGTCTTCAAGTCTTCTCACCAGCGCGGAGCTAAGTGCTGTCCACTAGGCGTGGGAGGGAGCCCCAGGGCCTGAGGACAGCGCTCCTGAGACTCCGGGGCGTGTACAGCCCCAACTCATTATTACGCGAGAGTGTCACGGGCGGTGATTCTTCACAGGCACCGGGCCTTCTTCACAGGCTCTGGGCCTTTCTTCACAGGCTCTGGGCCTTGCTTCATAGGCTCTAGGCCTTGCTTCATGGACAGTCGCTCTGGGGTGCGGATGGACCCCAGCACGGACTGGAGCTCATCATGCCAGCCCCTGCCGCAGGCCTCCAGCTTCTTCTTGAAGGTTCTGGTCTTGAGGCCCCTCAGGACCTCAGCGTTGGCGCGTTCAGCCTGACCATTGCTCCTGGGGTGGGCCACCGAAGCATAGCAGATCTGCGTTCCAAGGTTAGCACAGTAGGTTTTGAAGAGGTTACTAGTAAACTGTGAGGCGTTATCTGTGATGACGCGGTTGGGGACCCCGAAGCGGCTCACGAGGCCCTTGATGAACTTGACAGCAGAGCCGGCTGGAATGGTACGGACGGCTTCCACTTCCGCCCATTTGGTGAACTCGTCGATGGCGACGTAGAGATAGCGGTAGCCCCCTGGCGCTTGGGGGAACGGGCCTAGGATGTCCAGCCCCCAGACCGCGAACGTCCTTGTGAGCGGAATGGTTTGGAGGCCCTGAGCAGGCTGATGGATTTGCTTGGCGTGGAATTGGCAAGCTTCGGAGGACTTCACCAGCTCGGCTGCATGGTTGAGTGTTGTAGGCCAGTAGAATCCGCTGCGGAACACCTTGCCGACGAGGGTCCGTGACCATGAGTGGTGTCCACAGTCCCCGCCGTGTATGTCAATCAGCAACTCCCTTCCTTGATCACCGGATATGCAGCGCAGCGTGACATCGTTTGGCCATTTCCTGTATAACTCGCCGTCTTGGATAGTATGCCGTGGCTTGCCGTGGCACACGCTCCGCGTCCTCTTCCTTCTCCGGCAACGTCCCGTGCGTCAGGTACTCCTTGAACTCCTTGGTCCAGCATTCCTCCTGGGGCTCGAGCGCCAAGAGTAGCCGAGCTCCTAAGGTCGGGCCACAGGCCGGGGCTCCTGTGGCCGGAGGCGGCGGGAGCTCCTCCCGAGGCTAAGTCGTGCTCGAAAGAGGTGGCATAGCTGATGGCTTGAAGAGCCACTCCTCGAAGAAACCGGGCTCAAGCGGTTGCCGCTTGGACGCTCTCTTGGCGATGTCGTCGGCTTCCTTCTTGGTGCCCCGGGGCACGTGCTGTAGCTCAAGGTCCAACAACTGTTTTTCCATCTTGCGCACCACCGCGAGGTAGGCCTCCATATGCTCGTCCTTCGGCTCGTACACCTTGTTGGAGAAGTTGACGAGGAGCTGCGCGTCGCCTTTGATGGTTAAGCGCTTCACCCCTAGAGCCGCCGCAGCCTTCAGGCCAGCTATGAGGCCTTCGTATTCTGCGATATTTTTGGAGACCTTCTCGCCGTGCTGAAAACGGAGTTGCACGGCATAGTAGAGCTTGTCCTGAGTGGGCGAGATGAGCACTGCTCCAGCCTCCGCGCCCTGGTGCGCGAAGGCGCCATCAAAATACATGACCCAGCCGTCTGGTGCCTCGCTTCCTGGGGAGGTGGACCGGTCTTCTCCTTCCTCAAGAGCCGGGGCATCTGTCCATTCTGCCACAAAATCGGTGAGCGCGGCTCCCTTGATGACCCTGGTAGTGCTGAACTCCAGCTGGAATGCTTGCAACTTGAAGTTCCACTCAGCAACCCTTCCGGCTGAGTTAGGGCTCCTGAGTACCCTCTCCAATGAGTAGGCTGAGACAACCTTGATGGGGTGGCCGTGGAAGTAGTGCCGCAGCTTGCGCGAGGCCACCAAGAGTGCGAGCACGAGCTTTTGCGGCATGGGGTAGCGCGCCCTCACGTCCCGCAGTACGGTGCTGACGAAGTACACTGGGTGCTCGACGAGGGCTGGCACACTGTCGAGGCTCGGGTCCTGCGGAGATTGTGGCATATCCTGAGGTGGTGGGTTTCCTGAGACCTGACCGTCCTCAGGAGCTTCTGCGATGTTGCCCTGCTGAGCTTGGTCTTCCGCCGCCGATGGCCTTGTTGCGCCTTCCTGACCCCACGCTGCATCAGCTCTGGCTTGGCGCGACACACCATTGTCTTGGCGCTCCTCCCGAACCGCCACCAGTGCCGCGCTGGCGGAGTACGGTGTGGCGGCAAGGTAGAGCACCAGAGGCTCGAGAGGCCGCGGTGCCACCATCACCGGAGGGCTGGTGAGGTATTTCTTGAGGTCTTGGAAGGCTCGGTCGGCCTCCGGGGTCCACTCGAACGTGCCCTACTTCTTCATGAGCTTAAAGAAGGGTAAGGCGCGCTCGCCTAGCTTGGAGATGAAACGCCCTAACGCGGTCACCCCCCCCCCCCCCCCCGCTAGCTTCTGCATCTCCTTGAGGGTCTGTGGTGGGCTCATGTCTTCGATGGCCTTGATCTTCTCCGGGTTCGCCTCGATCCCTCTGTGGGATACGAGGAACCCCAGTAGCTTGCCGGAGGGGACGCCAAACACGCACTTCTCTGGGTTAAGCCTCGAGTTCACTTGGCGCAAGCTCTCGAAGGTCTCCTCCAAGTCTTGAATCAATGTCCTCGCCTCGCGAGATTTGACCACTATGTCATCAACGTAGGCCTCTGTGATTCTGCCGAGCTGCCGCCCCAAGGCGATGTGCATCAACCGTTGAAAGGTTGCGCCTGCGTTGCGCAGACCGAAGGGCATGCAGGTGTAGCAATACACCTCGCATGGTGTCAGGAAGGCCGTCTTCTCCACATCCTCCACCGCCATCTTGATTTGGTGGTATCCAGAGAATGCATCCAGGAAACATAGCAAGTCGCACTCGGTGGTGGAGTCGACGATTTGATTGATGCGTGGAAGCTGGAACAGATCTTGGGGGCAAGCTTTGTTAAGGTTGGTGCAGTCGACGCACATCTGTTCCTTCCCGCCTTTCTTCGGTACCACGACGGGGTTCGCTAGCCATTCGGGGTATCGAACTTCTTGGATGGTACCTGCCGCCTCCAGCTCGCGTGTCTCTTGGACGATGAAGGCCTGCTTCTCAGTGGACTGCCATTTTGCTCGCTGCTTCACGGGGCGTACGTTGGGGCACACCCTTAGATGATGCTGGATCACCTCTCTCGGGACCCCTACCAGCTGATTGGGCTCCCACGTGAATATCTCCTTGTTCGTGCGCAAAAACCTCACCAAAGCTTCTTCTTGTCCCGGGTCAAGGCCAGTTCCTATGGTGAAGGTGGATCTTTAAAACCCGTCCTCATTGACCAGCACCTGCTTGGTCTCCGCCTTGTCTTGAGTGAACAGCTGCTTCTTCTTGGTGGGCGCGGTCTCCTTGGCCTCGGGCGTACCGGCGCCGGCTGGCTGTGCTGTTGCTGCAGTCTTGAAGGCGAGCATGAGCGCCGTCACGGCCTCCTTAGTGTCCCCCTTGATGGTGAGGACGCCCTTGCTCCCTGGCATCTTCATGAGGTTGTAGGCCGGGTGAGTCGCCGCCAGGAACTGAGCGAGAGCTGGGTACCCGAGGATGGCGTTGTATGGGAGACCGATGCGGGCGATATCGAAGTCTACCAGCTCAGTGCGGTAGTTGTCGCGTGTGTCGAAGGTGACAGGGAGGCGGATCTGCCCCAGAGAGTGGGCAGCTCCACCACCCACTCCCGAAAAGGGCTTGCTGAGGTTGAGCCGCTCGGGCGGCACGTGGAGAAGGCTGAAGGCTTCTACGGAGAGCAAGTTGAGGCCGGCACCGCCATCAATGAGGGTTTTGGTGACGGCCACGTTGGAGATGGTGGGCGTGTAAAGCCTCGGGAGCATGCCGGAGCCGGTGGTGGAGCCGGGGTGGTCTTCTGAGCCGAAGGTGAGGTCGGCCTCTGGGGCGGCCCAATCTGGCGGAGCCCCCGAGCGCTTGGAGACGGCCCCGATCTTGCGGAGGAACGGTTTGACGTGGCGATCTGACGGCGGTGCTTGGGAGCCACCCAGTAGTGCCGCGACTGCGTGGTGCGCCGGGACCGCGTAGCGCGTGGTGAAGAGGTTGCGGACTTCCCCCCAGGATGCCACCGTGGATCCTAGGAGGTTAAGCAGCCAGGCGCGCGGCTCGCCGGCAAGGGCCATGGGGAACCAGTTGGCCATGATCTTGGCGACGCCTCCGGCTTCAAGGACGCCCTCCTCGTACGCCAGCAGGAACGGTGCCGGGTTTACCGCGCCGTCGTAACGCGGCGGCATCTCCGGCTTGAACTTGGTTGGCCACTGCACTCGCCGCAGGGCGGGGGCCAGGGCTCGGTACACAGACTCCCTGCTGCTGGTGTCGGCCGTAGAGGCGGGCGGCGGGGCACCTGCCATGGGAACGTAGTGCGGCGCTACGAGGCTCAGGTTGGTGGAGAGGAGCTCCGGCGCACCCCTACCTGGCGCGCCAAAAGTCGGATGTGGGGTTCCGGCAAACCCTTGAGGTTCAAACACTGGGGTGCGCGCGAAGTCTTTCCCTCCTACCGATCTACGCCCTAGCTCACAAAGATCTCGCGGACGAACTCGACGAACTCGCAACACAGAGAGACACGAGGTTTATACTTGTTCGGGCCACAGTTGTGGTGTAATACCCTACTCCAGTGTGGTGGTGGTGGATTGCCTCTTGGGCTGATGATGAACAGTACAAGGGAAGAACAGCCTCCTGAGGTTGAGGTGTTCTTGTGGCTAGGCTCTCGATCGAGTTGGATCAAGCTAAGATGAGATGAGATGCCTCTACTATGGTGGCTAGCTCTACTTATATAGGCCCTAGTCCTCTTCCCAAATATTGAGCGGGAAGGGAGCCAACAACGGCGGGCAAATTTGAAGGGGGACAGCTAGTACAAGCTATCCTGACAAAAGCGGTCTTCGCCTGCGAAAAGTTCTGGTGGTGACGCCGTCTTGGGCTCCACGATGACCTACGTCTTGCCGTCCTCCTCGTCTTGGTCTTGTTGCACCAATATAGCAACCTTTTCCTGATGCCTCGGTACTCTTCGCCTACGCTGGCCTCCTTAGCACCAAAGAGGAAATAAGGACGTTCCGCGCGCTGGCGCCCGCCTGGTGCCGTTCGTCATGGCTCACATCACGAGAGCCTCGTGAGGTTTTGCCCCGCCTTGATATCTCCGCTCCTCGTGAGCCAGCCTGGTTAGGCTACTCCAGAGGAGGTCTTGCGTCGTCCGCCTCGCGAGGCTTGGACCCTCGCGAGGGTCTTGGATGCCTTGTTGATGAATATGGGCCGTACGGCCTGCTGGCTTAGCCACGCTGTGGGCTGCAGGCAGGCAATTCTGGGGACCCCCGTTGCCAGAACACCGACAATATCGAGAGCATGTCTGTGAGAAAGACACATCGGGAGAGAGTGTGTGAGCATGTGTGGGAGACCACCGATGGAGAGTGAAACTACACGTACAAGACTCTTGTACACATTGATTAAAGATATAAATTGTATCCAAATATTAGATGGGATCATGATATTTGCAATTCACGTAAGGAACGGTCATTGATCCATCAGACATCTAGATTCTATCAAATTTGAGCATGTCTATGTAATTATTCGACACAATTGATCCACATAGTTAGTATTTTGAACTCCAGACAATGCATCGCTTTAGCAATCGAATATAAACGTGAGTATGGTTCATGTTGTGTGTGTAAAGCACATTATACATACGAAAGTTACACAATGAACATTATAAATAGCTACCTATAAACTAGCATACATTTGAATTCAACTTAAGGTGGTTTTAAAAAATCGAATTCAACATGAAGTCCATTCAATTATTTGAATTTGATATCATGGCATTTGCAAATCATACCTAAATCATGGGGGCACCAATCTTTGCTCTGATTTTGTACATAATAGCATATGTAGTCGTGTACAAAATAGATTCTAATTTAGCTCCTCCATTCCAAAATAATCGTAGTTATAGGGTTTTCAAGTGTCAAAATTTCAAAAAGAAGCGGATAATTTAATGAGGTTTTCAAACATACAAGGTCAAATTTAACGTTGTCTATTTAGGTCAATCCTCAAAGTTCAAGAGTACTCTAAACGTGAATGCTTGTGTTTCAAAATTTCGAACGAAGCGCCAAAAGAGCCTCTACTCGCCCGAAACCGTGTGAGACCAATGTTTGGTAGTACAGGGAAATTACTTTTCTAATAACTCCAACCCGTGAAACCTACCGGCCCGACGTCCAAAGGTCTAAACTGGGGTAGGTTTGTAGCTTCATCTAGACGCCACGCAACCGCCTCCGAAAAACATTCATACACAATGGCCGCCTAAGCACACATGCGCGCGGCCGAAATCGCTCCCGCCCACTATTTGGGACACCTGGGATTACCATAGTACCCCCGACCCGCAGTAGGTCCAAAATTTAAGAGGGGTGCAAAGTTTGTACTTTCCCCAAATTTCAAATAAGTGTGTCCCATCTTCTGTTCAAAAAAGCCAAAAACAAGCGCGTCCCAGACCGAAACATGGTTCTCCCCCCTCCCTTCGCCCACCTGTCCGATTCCCCATTCATACTCCGTGGGCGCAAAAATTACCTCTCCACCAGCCGCGAAACCCCGGCGTCCTCCGTCTGCCACCCCATTCCACCCATCAACCGCCGCCCTCCTCCATCACGCCGGAGCCGATACCCCGACGTCGTCGTCAACCGCAACCTCAACTGCAACGCCCTCCACGGCTAGTAGTTGAAGCCGAGGCCGAGCCGTCCGTACCTGAGCCAGTTCAACCACGCCATCCTGTGCCTCACCGCTACCACTCCAACTTCGCCACCCTCCACCACACCGGAGCTGTTCCTGCTACGCCATCCTTCGCGGCCTCGGATCTGCTTCCCCTCCATTGACATACGGCCACAGCAACACAGTCAACAATTTGTCCATGGGTTCGTCCAAGCCTGCACCCTCCAGAACATCGGTTTCCCCGGCAAAAAGAAGAAGATCGGCGCGACATGTGGAGGCGACCACACCGGCAACCAAAAATGGTACTCCTCTTCCCTTATTCGTGCAAATCTTACATGTTTGCTTGCACAGTATTCATCCCACATAAGACACTAGTTGACCGCTTCTTCTTGATACTAGATGTTCCTAGTAACTCGCGATGCACAAGGTTTCTCCTCATATACTATTTCACCTTAGCTAGAGGTTCGTCGCCCCCTGAATTTCAATTCCTGGTCAGTTTATTCCCAATTAACGAAAGCATTCCCCGGCGTAACAGGCGCTAGTCCGCCTATTACACCGGGGAAGCAGCGCCTCGGTGTTTATGTTAGGGGCGTGTGGGGCCTAGAGCTACTGGCGCCCGATCTAGAGGTCGGCCGGGATTAAAGGGATGGCCTGGGGGCACTGCCAAGCACGGCGGTGGTGTGAGGTCGAGGGGAGGGCGGGGCGGCGGAGGGAGGTAGACGAAGGCCATCTGCCCATTCCTTATAGATCGGACGGTTCATCAAAAAAATCGACTGACCTATTTCTTTTCAGTCCACTGTTATCTTGATATGACCACTTGTGGTGGTGTGCTGGAGGAGTACCTGCATTTCCTGTGCTCATATATTAGAAAATCATACGGAGTAGAATCTAATTTTGTTTGGCATGCAATGTTGTAGAGCTATCATATGTCTCCTGTCATTTATTTTTCAGCCACCTGCTATCTGCTACTTTTACAGTGCACTAGTTCTGCACACACTTCACCCATACTCTCACTATTGTGTTTTTATGCAAGGGTATTTCAGACTCTACTGCTATGAGAGAAGCAAAAAAGAAAAGAGAGAAGTCGCTCCAGCGTCGTACGCGGATAGGCCAGACACGTTTCAGCCTTATAAAAGGTGAAGTGTCAGCAGATGGAGACGGTAAACGTAGCTCTAGAGTTGATGACCTCACTCATAATGAACCACCATCCCAGGTGCTTGCTTTAACTTCACGGTGTCATATGTGGTTGCATGTTCCATATGGTGTCTAGCTTGTATTCGGAAGGCCGAAGTCAGTCTTTATTAAGATGAGGAAAGATATTTTTTACATGGACCACCATCCCGTGAGCACCAAAAGACAAATAGCTAGTCAGGGCACTGGAAGAGCCAGTGACAAGCCCAGCAAAGAGAGGCATCACCTGGAAGCCAACTAAAAAGCCGCGATGGTGGCGAAGCAGCCCGCCTCCCACCAGGCTCTCAGGTCCTAGATGATCATGCTCACCACTCCAGCCGGATGTCTAGCTTGTATTGCTTCCAATTTGGTTAAATTGAATCTGCTTACCTTACACACTATACCTTTGAATATGACATGCATTTCTGTTTTTGGTACATACTGGTACATCTGTGTATTAACCATGTTCTTACATCAAACTACTGTTCTTGTGTATCCCTCATCAATCACTTATGATGAGGCAGTCAGGCAAGTGGATTACTCCTCATTTAGAGAATGCAGCGTCAGCCTCCCGACATGATTCTCAAGAAACAGCAAGGCTAGATGAAGATAGTGAACGTAGCTTTGTAGTTGATTACCGCATTTCCCCTACACTAGCATCGCACGTGCTTGCTCTAACTTGGCAGCGTGATTTGTGGTTGCATGTTGCATATGGTGTCTAGATTGTAATTCTTCCAATCTGGTTAAACTTCATGTGCTATTCTGCTTAGCTTATACATTATACCTATTAATGTGACATGCCTTCCTGTATTTAGTACATAGTACATCTATCTATTAAGCATGTCCTCACATAAAACTATTGTTTTTTTGTATCTCGCATAAATCAATATGACGAGACACCTTCAGTATATGCAGTGTGATATTGTTGCATCTTTGATATGATTTATAGCATGCGATGCTTCTAATTTGTTGAAATGCCATTTATGATGGGACACTTTTAACTTGGGAGAGTCATATTGGTTGCATCTTTCACGTGGTGTCTAGCTTGCATTGCTTCTTATTTGGTGAAATGGTTTCTGCTTAGTTTACACAAACAGTTGTGAATATGCCATGCCGTCCTGTTTTTCGTATTATTCCATCCTTGAATCATGTGTTTGCCTTACATCAAAGTAATGATTGTCAGTATCATGCACGAATGAGTTCTGAAGAGTGAATTTTATTGCTTTCTCTTGTCGGTTTTACTTGACAATTCAAAATCAATAAAGCGGAAGGAAGTTAGCAAGGCAGCAGATGAAGGTGCTCCTTCCAAATGGAGGGCCTCTACAGATTCTACTCCTCCATCCCCCCAATATTATTTCCAAGACAACACATGCATAGACACTCAACGTAGATGTGTTGGTGATGAGCACGTCTCCCCTAGTGCACCATCACAGGTGCTCCCTCTAACTTGGCATTGTTATATGTGGTTGCAACGTTATGTATCATGTCTAGCTTGTATTGCTTCTAATTTTGTTGAATTTCATCTGCTTACTTTACACATTATACTTGTGACTAAGACACGTGTTCCTGTTTCTAGAACATAAAATATATGTCTATCACACCATGTTCTTACATCTAAGTACATTTGTTCTGAAGGACTAAATTGTTATTTGTTTTTCTTGTTGGCTTGACTTAACATGGCATAGAGAAAGAGGAAGCAAGATAGAATGAGAGGGAAAGGGAAGCGGAACAATCCTGCAGATTCTGCTGGTACTGATGGTGCAATAGAAGCTCAACGTCCAGCAGAAAATTGTACCGACACGGTATCCCGTGCTACACGAGCTGCAGAACAAGCCAAACAGAAGCAAATAGCTGCCACCAAACAAGCAGAGACAACCCTAGTTGTTGCAACACCTTGCACAGTACCACCAGCTGCACGATTTACTCGTTGGTCAACTCAGCTAGCAGCATGTTCCCAAGTTCCCTTGCCACCTGACACTACTTCCGAAGCACACTTGACACAAGATGAGTTGGCAAAATCAGATGAACTTTGTGAGCTTCAACAGCAAGAAGGTACTTGCTGGAGTCAAGTTACAGTTGCATGCTTCTTTATATGTAGTCTCACAGTTTGATGTACCCTAACACTTCCTATGTTTGTTGTTGGACTAGCACCTAGGCGCAAGAGGAAACAAACATCAGGGATAATGATCGATAGGTTAACTAAATCTAGAGAGGAAGAATGGAGATCCGTTTTGAGGTAGGTTTAAAAAGGCCACGTGATGGTACAGAGTCAGCCAAGTTAGTATTAGAGGCAGCGGTTGCTGTTAGGTGTCATGTACGTATCCTCCCAACATGGATTCAGTACAGGAATGACATAGACGAAACCCAGTTCAACACCTTCCTCGACCATTTATCTGTAAGTATGGTTATGTATGGAAACTAGTAATATCGTCTTGCTCTATCCAATACTTTCTAGGTTGCTGATAATGAGACTCCCATAATTTTCGACAGATGAGGTTCAAGTTGGATAACCCAGATGATGCAACCAGACAAGCTTGCACCCATGTTTTCAAGTTTGCTCTGTGACAGTATCAGTATAACTTGAGGAAAACTCACTTTGAAGGCAAGGCTAACAGTGAACTTGCCCAAACATCTCCAGCGGAAAATATATTTGATGAAGACTGGAGAGGCCTCGTTAAACACTGGTCCGATCCAAAGTATCAGGTACATTATATATATGTCATCAGATCACATGTTGAAGTCCTATTTACGCATCTGCCGAAATCTATCTTCTTGTAGGTGAACTATTCAAAGAACAAGGCCAACCGTACGAAAGTGAAATTCCAACAGACGACAGGATCTCATAGCTATATTGCACATTGCGAGGCTCTTGTAATTAGCTGTTGTTTCACTCTTTTCGTTGTACCATATTATCAAATCTATATTGACTTGTTCCAAATGTAGAGGAAAGCCCGCAAGGACCAAAAAGTACCTGAACCAAATGTTGTGGAAATCTTCAAGGACTGTCACACCAGCAAGAAGAAGGGCATGACTACACCAGTCAAAGCCGCTGTTGTAAGTCCTTAATCCTCATGCCTTTTAACTACTACTTACTCTGACTTGTGCCTTGAACTGCATGGTTTGCAGCCAATGTCTATTACTCTTTTCAATTTTATACACAATTGTCTAAGCATATCATTGCACCTTACAAGGTTTAAAGGAGAGGAGTGATGTTCCTTTGATCTTGACCTGTAATCTAGTTCCGTTCTAGACTTGCCCACACAACGTTACAATTGCATGTTTGTTTGTTCTAAGTTGTTTTGTGATATGAATGATGTCATACTATGCTTACCGTATTATAAACTTCGTCTCTTTATCCTTAGCCCTCAATACAATGTGAAGAAATAGACAATACATTAGCGGTGGTACATGGTCATATGTTTGGAACTTGGTTTTATTATGTACTTTGCAATAAAATACAACTATTATTTTACATGGGTTCACCAGAATAAGTTATGTATATAGACCAAAGCTATTTTGTTTGGTTTTGTTGCCTCCTTAATATCTTCTGTTCTGGTACTACTAATGTAAAACCACAACTTTTCAGTGAACTATGGAAAAAATGGTGGAACCGCCACCTTCTGAAGGTGTCGAGGCAACTATAACCGCAATGTCAGCTCTTGCTGCAGTGGGTCAGTACCTGTCCACTAACAGTGCCAAAAGCACATTCCTGCGTAATACTGGCTTGGTTGTTAAGGCAATCTCGTCCAAACTGCCTCATGATCAAGATATGCAAGCTCAAAACAATGTTGTATCTGTGCTCCAGACACAAGTCCATTCCCTAACAGAGACCCTTTGTGAAACAAGGAGAGACATTGTTCGATGTTTCCAAGATATGCATGGTTTTGAAACCAGACTATTAGACATTTGCTATGTTGTTCAGGAGCCTAGGAGAACTAAAGGCGAAGGTTATGGTGCTCCATCGGACAATATAGCATGAAAACGTAACAGTCAGGTCAAATGAACTGAGCTTCTGAACTTCTGGTGGTGCATTTATCTGCTAGACTGTTAAATTTTATGCCAACCTTCCTTTTGTTTTATGGTTGTAATTTGTTTTGGTGCGATACAAAATTTGTTCTTAACGTGCAGCCACCGGCTGAAGAAAATTTGCACTGCTGGCGAATTTTTGTGTAGTGTAGTGTAGGGTGTTCCCTATATTTGCACTGCTGGCGAACTTTGATGCCCACCGGCCGTAGTTAACATGGGCCTCCTAAGGGCCGTAGAAACAATGGGCCTTCTACGTGGCGTAGAAACAATGGGCCTTATACCAGCCGTATCCACAATGGGCCTTCTATGCGCCGTATCATCAATGGGCCTTCTACGGGCTTATGATCGGTTAGCCAAATATGGGCCAATAACTGACCACATTATGGCCGTAAATGGGCTAGAGTTGAAATCGTCCGTTCATGGGCCGACCATAACGGGCCGTTGTTAATCGGTCGTATTTTGCTGACGCTATGAGAACGGCCCAACGTATTACCGGGCCACAAACGGGCCGACTGTAACCACGGGCTGAATTTGGACCACAAGCAGAAAATGACAGTAACGGGCCGTAAGTAAACGAATGTGGAAATGAGCCCAAGAATAAATGGGCCCCGAGAAGGCCGAAAGATAACATGGGCTGGAAATGGCCCAACGGAATAATGGGCTGTTAATGGGTATAAAGTGATACAATGTTCATTACGGGCCATTTTTACCACGGGCCGTTAATGGGCCGAGAGTAATAAGGGCCTCATATGGGCCGAAAGACGTCATGGGCCATACATGGGACGGAAGTTAAAACGGGCTGGAATTATATTGGATGGCCCAGATGACGCTATTGGGCCTAATTCGGATAGGCCGTAAACGGGCCCTGGGTTAGCGGGCTGTAAATGGGCTATATGCGAACAGGTCGTTAACAGGCTTAACATGGGCCGGCCCGCCACCTTTTGATCAAGGCAAACGACCCGGCCTTTTCACAGGAATGGGCCTCTGTTGGGCCATGCCACGTGTCGACGTATCATAGGCGCTTTGGGTCCAATGAGTGGATGACATCTGTCCCAACGGTGAGCCGACACGTGTTTCCTTCAGCCAATGATGATTTTACATGTGGAAAATCCCCATTGGTCGGGGCTGTTAACGGGTTATCGGATACAAAACCGGACCCGATAGCTTAACGGCGTTCCGTTAAGGTGGATGCCACGTGTCGGTCACCCTTGACGAAAGCACTTCTGTGACGCGCGATTTATCGTCATGGAAGTGGACACTTCCGTGATGATAATTTTGGTAATGTCATGGAACACTTCTATGACAGCACAGGTATGACTATCTTGATTCTGTCATAAATTTGTCATGGATGTACATGCATGACAGAAAACATGACCTACTGTGACAAACACGTATCATCACGGAAGTGTAATTTTTTTGTAGTGATAAATTTGGATTGAATACTCTACCCTCGAAAATTGTTGCCATCCCCTATACTTGTGGGTTACTAGCCGCGAGATGTGAATGCTATGATAAATAAACCATTGCCAGTCGATGTGTGCTTTCTCCTGAGGTTGTACGGTTTGTTGACCGGAGGGTGGGGCCGACAATGTCGGGTAGGCGCCGTGGTCAGTATGGGTAGGCAGCAGGAGAGAACTAGATTGGATTGAGAAAGCATATGCGAAGAGAGACTTCTCTTACTGATTGCCCTCAACGGTACAATGGGCATGATTTGATAGCACATACCTAGGACTCAATTAACTGGCCTAGTACTCTATCTAAACTGGGCAAGGACACAGATTATACTTTCCATTTAACCTCTGTTTCCTATGGCCAGACACCTCAGTTGCTACTTGCTGAATCAGAGTTGGTCTCTGCTTGTGCAGAGTTGTGAGCAGACTCACGAAGCTTCTCTTGATCTTTTCTTGCCTGCAGGCAGGCCACAACTTACCTGTTGTCCCTGGACTCCGTACATGACCCCTCACCTCACACTTTGTGAACTAACTCAACAACACAGATAGATATGCTTATATGAGCCTAGTGAACAAGAGAGACTGAGCCCATGCTGTGTATGTATCGACTAGGAAGAAACACATACTCCTTCCGATCTATATTACTTGTCGCTGCTTTAGTACAACTTTAGTACAAAGTTGTACTAAAGCAGCGACAAGTAATATTGATCAGATGGAGTATAACTTTTTGCAAGGAATAGAACTTCTACATTTTACTGGTACAAATTTGGACATGATGTTAACAAAGAAATTGAGATCGGCCTTTGCTGTATATGATCAATTGTAGGATGATTGGGATGCCCATACAAACTTTTTCACGTGCACCATGGAAAAGATTATAGTTCAGCTGGCGAGACAAATAACTTGGGGTTATTTCTTATAAGTTGTTGTTTTATTGATTTCAGAACACTTAATTAATTTTGGTTGTGTTTTTTAGATTACTATGCTCTGTTTTTCAACATTTTCAGTTTTCTTTCATGTCTAAAAAATCCCTAGTTTTGAAAGGTGCCAATTGCCATTGCCAACTAACCTACAAAATTAATTAAGTGTTGTTGATGTTGTTGATTATCAGAGATGGGGGGAGGCTGCCACCGCAGGCTACGCTCTGCCACAGTGGAGTACGAGTTGGACGGTTTCGAGTTCTTCACGATCACACTTGAGAATTCCTCCAAGAGGCAGGTATATAAAAGGAGAGATCTCCCCTTCACCCATCTTTTTATCATACCTCTGCTGTTTGCTACATAACTCCTTGACCCACGTTGTAGAGGCTGCCTGACACTTTTATGGAGATGCTGGACGACCATCGGCCAAAGAATGTGACGCTACGACAGGCCGGCAGCGGGCTTCGTAGGCATTGGGATGTGGAGGTGTTGATCAGGATGGACCACATGTACTTGTGTCGTGGCTGGGAGCAGTTCGTCCATGCATGTGACCTGAGGCACGGGTACTTCCTTGTCTTCAGGTACGACGGTGACGCCATGCTCGCCGTGAAGGTGTTCAACACGACTATGTGCCGCATGCGCTACCAGGACGACAAAGATGCTAGTACGCTCTGCCTCTTCTTCCTCTCCATTTGGCTTTGTCTCACACTGATTGTTAAAAAAAACTTTGTTGCATTTGGTCAGGCAATCGGAGCAGCGGCAACGACTTTGGCTACAGCACTAGCAGCAGCAAGTCTGGCTACAGTGAAAGCAGCAGCGAGGATGATCCGAAATGGAGTGGGGAAGAAGAGGAGCAGAGTAGGGATGAGGAGGTGCTGGCTGAAGATGGGCAAGAGATGGTGGTGGCTGAGGATGACCTAGCGATGGTGGTGGCCGGCGATTAGCAAGAGATGATGGTGGTTGACGATGGGCAAGCGATGGTGGTGGCTGACGATGGGCAAGAGATGGCGGTGGCTGATGATGACCTAGCGATGGTGCTACCTGAAGATGGCCTCGCGATGGAGGTGGTGCCTAACAATGACCTCGCAATGGTGGTGGCACCGGTGATACCACAGCCGGGTGACATGACCATGCCAATTGTGGTAGAAGACTACATCCCACTGCCTTGCCGCTCTAGGCGCATCAGGATGATGAAGGAGAAGGAGAAGAAGGAGGAGTCAACTATGTCAGGTATGTCAGATCCCCAAAATGATCTATACTTAGCTTTGTTTCCTCCAAAATGACCTAAGTTAGCTCTAATATGCTAAGTTATCTCTAATATGCTTATTTACCTAGGTTTGCTCAATAATGACATACACTTGGCTTACTTGTGTAAAGAATGGCATATTTATGCTTAGTTAACTAAAAAATGGCATGATCAGTTAAGTTAGCTCCCAAATGAAACATTTAACCTAGGTTAGCTCCAATATGATCCATTTTACCTAGGTTAGCTCCAAAATGACAAAGTTTACCTAGGTTAGCTCCAATATGATCCATTTTAGCTAGGTTAGCTTCAAAATGATCCATTTTACCTACGTTAGCTAAAAATGGCATAATTACTTATGTTAGCACAAAATGACCTATAATTACCTTATTTTCCTCCATATTAACATAATAAGCTTAATTAGCTAAAAAATGGCACAATTACCTATGTAAGCTCTAAAATGACACAAATATGGAATAAGAAGAAGAAAAATAAGGAAGAGAAGAAAAAGAAATAATAGAAGAAGAAAGAGAAGTAAAAGAAAGAATAAAAGAAGAAGAATGAGAAGGAAAAGGGTAAAAACCTTCTTCTTCTTCTAGTCTTCTTCTTCTTCTTCTAGTCTTCTTCTTCTCCAAAATGACCTAAGTTAGCTATAAGTTAGCTCTAATATGCTTAGTTACCTAGGTTAGCTCAATAAAGACCTATACTTAGCTGCTTTATATCAAAAATGGCATAATATGCTTAGTTCACTCAAAAATGGCATAATTAGCTAGGTTAGCTCCATTTTACCTAAGTATGCTTACTTCTTCTAGTCTTCTTATTCTTCTTCTAGTATTCTTCTTCTAACTTTCTTGTTTCCCATTTTGCAGATTTCATTTACTTCACGGAAGCTTGCATGGACGGAGTGCTTCTTTTCCCTTTCTGCTTTTATTTTGTACCGATGAACAATGTGGAACTTGTTATCTGGATGAACAATGTGAAACTTCTGTAATATGTATGGATGGAACTATGTGTGGGTTATGTATGTCTATATGATGAAACTTGTGTGTTGGATATGTCTGCTATGAAATTTGTGTGTTGAAATTGAATGAATTTAAGAAAAAACAGGGGCTATACAGGCTCTTTGTCGTCCGCTGGTAGACGACAAAGAGCTTTGCCATCAGCCAACAGACGGCAAAGCTGCCACGTGGCAGCTACCTGTGCAACCTGGGGCTGGCCTATTTGGTTACTTTGTCGTCCGCTGGCTGACGGCAAAGATGAAATGGTCTTTGCCGTCCGCTAGCAGACGGCAAAGCGCACCATTAACCCCCTAACGGCCATAAGCTACCACGTGTGCCATCTAGGTCTTTTGCCATCCGCCAGCAGACGGTAAAGAGCCCTTCATCGTAGCCTATTCAGCCAGACCTGTTGCCATCTGCTGACTGACGGCAAAAGCCTTCGCCGTCCGCCAGGCATGCCTTTGCCGTCAGCCATGGCAGACGGCAAAGTGCCTGATTCCTGTAGTGCTCGGATGTACTGCTTGCGTTGAGCCAAGATAACAGAAATGGTTCGATATAACAAGATGTGTGTGATATGCGACAAACAGGTCTATAATCAGAAATGTGTGCGAAGACCGATAATAACACAGACGATTGCTTCTAATAAGACGTATGTGATATGCTCTGTCTACACAACATCTATTGGACATTGGGCAACGGGCGGTCATCCGGGTTCACCATAAGGATGCGAAGAGGCATCCTATATCAGCAAGGACTAGCTGTTCCACCAATAGCTCATCTAAGAGCACTCTCAAGTTAACTATGCAAAGGCTGGAGCAGCCATCAGATGGGTGACTGGATGGGAAGTTCTCTTGATGTTAAATTAACTGATGGGATGGGTCATAGAGGTCAAATTAAATGACCTCTATGATCCATCCCATCAGTTAAATTAACCTCGAGGTCCTTGTTTTTTATTTTATTTTTATTTTTTAACACATGTTAAAAAAGGACTACCGCATTACTTTTTGACAATGTGCGATACGTGGAATACAGCTGATCCATCTGACCTGTTTGTGATGGAATAAGCCGTGTGTGTTGTGGGAAAACGCTTGCTAGTATACAACCATTTGCGATTGATGAATTCATCACCAACGGGTTCCCTAGTGTGGTCCGTGTTTATCTGATCATCATCTACTTCTTGTCCTAGATCGATGTTCCTTATATGCTAAGTTTCCATTAATTGATGGCGTTTTATGAACACGCCACCCTTTCCCGCCATTTCCTCTCCTTCTTCCCGCCACCCAGTGATATTGCGCATAAACCTAGGCGGCGCGCGGCGCACAGAGGCAACAGGCCTGTAGCACATCCACCTTTTCCAAGCATGCCAGCCCACCAAAGCGCCACCTCTGCCATCAACCTCGTCGACGAGGAAAACGAGAAGGCACCACGGCCCGTCGAGGCCGAGGCGCTCCCCGGCAACGCGATGGACGACGCCGTGATGCACGTCATCGCCAGCGTTGAGCAGACTCTTGGCGCATGGCGCTTCAGTGCCGCGGATCAAGATAGGCAAGTCAGTGCTGAGAGGCTACAGCTCGCCGCACAACATGATCGATGGAGCGCCGCAGAGCAAGCTAGGCTTGTCCGTGCCGATAGGCTGCGGCTCGCCGCACGATGAGACCGTTGGAGCTCCATAGAGTGAGAGGCGCGGCGCGCTGCACAGCAAGAGCGGATCCATCGGCGCTTGCCTGCTGTCGACACTACAAAAAAAATACACTTCCGTGATGATACGTGTTTGTCACAGTAGGCGCGTTTTTTGTCATGCATGTACATCCATGACAAATTTATGACAGAAGCAAGATAGTCATACCTGTGCTGTCGTAGAAGTGTTCCATGATATTGCCAAAATTATCATCACGGAAGTGTCCACTTCCATGACGATAAATCGCGCGTCATAGAAGTACTTTCGTCAAGGGTGACCGACACGTGGCATCCACCGTAACGGAACGTCGTTAAGCTATCGGGTCGGGTTTTGGATCCGATAACCCGTTAACAGCCCCGACCAATGGGGATTTTCCACGTGTAAAATCATCATTGGCTGGAGGAGACACGTGTCAGGTCCGGCCCATCAAGTTTAAATGGGCCGGCCCAGCTAAAGGCCCACGAGATTTTGCAGACCATATGGGCTGGCCCAGCTAAAGGCCCACAAGATTTTGCGGGCCATAATAAGCCGGCCCAGGTAAAGGCCCACAAGATTTTTGTGTGACATAATGGGCTGGGCCAGGTAAAGGCCCACAAGATTCTCGCGGATCATAATAGGCCGGCCCAGCTAAAGGCCCGTGAGATTTCGCCGACATTAATGGGCCGGCCCAGCTGTAGGCCCACAAGATTTTGAGGACCCTAGTAGGCCGGCCCATTGACTGGCTGCCATGTTTTGGGCCAAATGCCGGCCCATATTTAATTCGGTCCATTAATGGCCTGCCACGCTCTGGGCCTAATAGTGGCCCATATGATATCCGGCCCGTTAAAAGCCTACCACGTTCTGGGCCAAATTACGGCCCAGATCAGGTCCGGCCCTTTAAGAGGCTTTGGGCTCAATTATGGCCCATATCAGATTCGGCCCGTCAACTGGACACTATGCTTTTGGGCCCACTTGCTAAAGGCCCACTTAGTAATTCGGCCTGATATTAGTTTTGGCCTGTTAAGGGCCCGTTTAACATTTCGGCCCTATATTAATTTCGGCCTGTTAAAAGCCCGTCATATAGTTGGGCCTAACTACGGCCCGGTTTGCATCCGGCCTGCTCGCAGCCGATATCTGATTGGGCCAAACAAGGACCGAGACAATTTTGGCCTGTTAAAAGCCCGTGATTTGATTCGCACAATCATGGGCCGGGGTACATTTCGGGCTGCTGCCGGCCCATGAGCTGTTCGGCACGTTTCAGGCCCAACCTACATCGTGATTGCATGACGGCCCGATTATGTACCGTAATTTTACGGTTTGGCCGGTTTACTGCGAAGACAGGATATATATACAGTAAAATAACTGCAGCATCGTGAATAAGAAAAAACCTAGACTATACAATAAAGAAATTACGGCATATTACATCCACTGGGCATCAAAGTTCGCCACTATGATAATAAAGCACAAGCAGACAGCAGATTACATACACTGGGCATCAAAGATCGCCACCAGTGCAAATAAACACGCCGACAAAATAATATACAAAACCGACAGCACTTCAATAGAGTTCAAGAAAGGTTAGCCCTGCTGGGGAGCTGCAGCGCAAGCAGCTGAGCAAGATGATGAGACTGCGCTTGTTCAACACTTATATCTTCCTCACTCTGAAAGATAAACAAGCAGACAGATGACAGGTTTTGCACATAAAAGTATCAGTGCTGACAATTCATCACATTTCTTACTGACGAATAAAGTGACACAGTTTAAAATTGCATTAACACAATATGGTATTGTTCAGGTCAAGACATGGCAGGAAATGACATTGTGAAGGAGTTGGCAGCTTCACGACACCACTGGATTACAGATCAAGAACTCATAAGTATCAATGGTTAGTGTGCTGTCAATTTATACCATTTCAGATTGGCAAATAAAGAGACGGTTTAAATAATAGTAGAATGATATGACATTGTTCATAGTTAAGACATTGCAGAATATGACATTGTGCTGTAGTGGGTAGGTTCACCACACCACTGGATTACGGATGAAGAACAGAAGCATACATGCAGTGCAAAAGAAGATCACTTGCTCTGTATAGTTTAATTTACATGGTATGAAGAAGGAACTTGGTTGTACAACTGAAAACTTAAATTGAGAAAGGACAAACTTTTGTTTATGAACTACATAATAAACTTTAAACAAGCAATTTGATGCAAACACCAAAAATAAACAGCTGTTGCAGTCATGCCTAACCAAATATATACAACAAAGTTTGAAGGCTTGAGATGGACAAACTTACATTATTGGTGAAGACAGGCTCTATAAAGGCCTTGTCCATGCTGATGGGGGGGGCAATTCAAGAAGTTTACCACAGAATCTTCTTCAAAAGCATTGCCTTTATTCTACATTTTGTTAAGAGTAAATATAGATGTGATAATATACGAAAAAATGGAGAATATTTAAGATAAGATGAAGAGTGATGCTACATAACCAAGTAGCTATAAATGTAAGTGCAGCGATACAGGCAAAAGGTACAGCCAAGAGCAATGCACAGCTAAACTTCTTCAGTACCAACCTTATGGTAAGAGTAAATATAGATCTGATGTGTAGAAAATGGAGGGCAAAGGAAAATAAGCTGCAGAGTGATGGTACATGAACAACTACCTGTCATTATAAGTACACTGATAAAGGACAGCATGTACTTACAAGAACAATGCAGAGCTAAAAAAACATTGGCATTGGATATATTCTACACTAATGTAACCATTCATACAGATCAGATAATTTGGAGCGAACAATTGATAAGCAAGCTATCATGCATACTGCTGTCACATAATGAACCAGGTATGTATGCAAGTACAGTGATACAGGACAACAGGTACTAACAAGAGCAAAGCAGCGGGCAGCATATTTGCGATATCCTGTCGTTCTTGTCAAACCGGAATTCTTCTTCGAGCAGATTTCCTGCAAAAAAGATCCGTAAGGCACATGCGGAAAAGTAGAAGTTCAAATTGTCATGTGATTTCATAGACAGTACCTCATCCTGGGAACGAGACCAGTGCATAACAAGGTTTTTCCATTCAATGTCTTCTAAATTTAGCACAGGAGACTTCACCGGAAATTCGTTTATAGACTTGCCATCAAAGTGTGATTTCCTCAGGTAACACCGATACTGCTGCAATGCTTCCTTGAAAAGCACAAGCAAGCTTTGCTCGTCATGACTATCCAGATTGACCCTCGCCTAGTTACAACAATGTAATGTAAATCATTGATGTGTTCAATCAGCAGAAAACAGGAAAATAATAACCATGAATAATAGCACTTACACGTAAGTTGGACAGGAAGATGTGAAAATGGTGTTTGTCTTCACAATAATCTTCCCATGATGGGAATATATGCACGTAGTCCCTAACAACATTGAAAGCATTGTCTTTTAAACTGGGAATAAATGGAATGGGGTTCCAATCTGCAGGAATTGGCCGTCTCTGCAGTTGGGATAGGTCTTCGGCCGGTGGACTTGCTGTACTTTTTGCTGGAGTGGGATTTTTCTGTGGTACAGCTGGTGCTATGGCAAATGAAATCGGTATACCTTTTGCTGGAGTGCAGGTCCTGTGTGGTGGGGCTAGTGGTGTGGCCAGTGAAGTATGGGTACAGTCTGCTGGAGTCGGTCCTACGTTTTGTGTCACTGGTTGTACAGCCAATATAAGTGGGGTGCTGTCTGATTTCTCCGGCACCACCACGTTTTTCAAGGACTTTGCTGGTGCTCCTTCAGGTTCGGCAATCACCCTCTTCCTTTTTGATGTCTGATGCACAAGAACAGCATTTGAGTGGAAAAACATGGTATGATGACAGATGGAATATGTATTGATAATGGATGGGCATGGCATCTCGACATATATGATGAGTAAACTAAGCAGATGGCGGTGCAACAAAGTAGAAGAAATGCAAGACAACATATGCAAGATACCCGCAATCAATAAAACATTGCCAAATTAGAACAGGCACCTTGATGGGTGAACAGGACAGGCCATCTGCCTTTGACTCCTCGAGGTTAGAATAGTCATTAGGATCATATTCTGAACAAGAATCAACAGGTGGGGAGCGTATGAGTTTCATTGCATCCAGAATGGCACTCAATGCCTTGGTGCCAATTTTGTAAGTCATTGCAGTGTTTAGCTTCAAGAGTGGACTGCTGCTAGTGCGACACAAAGCAGCTACACAGATCATAGTGTAGATATAACGGGAAAACCTTAAGCATCAGAGTAAAATCAGCAAAGTGGAACTTGCTGGAATATATGTGCTAGTATTGCCGGTACGGCTAGAAAGGCTTCGGATACCAGCTCTCTTCAAGTGAAGGTGCGGTACTGTTAATATCAGTGTAACTCTCAAAGGCGACACAGCTCCCCGCATTTCCTTGCTATTCTTATAGGATTCAAGTGGGCAGGCCACTACAAATCCTATTCCTATGTTTACAAGATCCTACGAATCAAAGAGGCTCAAAGTGTCCATCACAACCGACCGTATAGACCTCTACACTGCAAATGTCCCTGCTCATCTTCAGTACAAGGAACATACTGTACTACTATCATACTCCCTCCGTTCCAAAATATAAGTCTTGGTAGAGATTTCCACTATGGATCACATACAGATGTATCCAGATACATTTTAGAGTGTAGATTCACTCATTTTGCTCCATATGTAGTCCATGGTGGAATCTATACAAAGACTTGTATTTAGGAACGGAGAGAGTACATATTAAAGAAGAACGGAAGAGGAACATGGTAAAGAAGAGCAAGCAGATTTTGGATAATAAAATGTTGGTTGCGCAGTGCCCACACATGATGAACCAGAGCGCATTAAGAATGCAACTCCCAGCTGTCTCTCGACCATTTCAGGCGGTTGGATGAAGATCCTACGTCTCCTAACCCTTCTTCTTCCTCGTCTCTGATTCTTCCCATACAGAACACCGCACGGGCCGCCGGCCGGACCACCGGCCCCCACCGCCTGTGTTCCTCCGCCACCCCACCCCCACCCCCGCCCCAACCCCCACCCGCGTCGAGTTTTCTTCGTTCGGCGAGGCCCCACAACCACCCGAGCCCCTTCGTTCGCACCGGCGAACTCCGGCGAGCTCTGAAAAATCGACTGACCCAATTTTGAAATTTAGTCTACTGTGATTTAACTAGTGTGGAATATAAAAGGGGAAAACCATAAGCATTGGGAGTATAGTGTTGAGCGTGCCATGGCGGATCTGAAGGTGCAAACCGGACAAAGGCAACTTCGCAACCAAGACAAGAAATCAGAGTAAAGCAGTGGCGATCTATTTTCTTGCTGCGATAAATAAGTTGAGCAGATACGAAAGAGTACCGCCTCTGGTGCGGCGCCGTGTACGCATCTGCTGAGAATTTGACGGTGCTGCGGTAGCGATGGCTGTCGGCGGCGTGGAAGCAGATCTAGGAGGGTAGACGGTGGCGGCGGGGCGCGGTGGACGAGACGGTCGTAGGAGCGGCGCCGGCAAGGTGGACGACGGCGGGGATGAAGCGAGAGGACGGGATGCAAGGATCCCGGTCCGAAGCCGTGGATGAGAGAGGTCGATCTCTTGTAATGGACGGCGGCGTCGGGGTATCAGCTCCGGCATGGTGGAGGAGGACGGCGGTGGATGGGGTGGCGGACGGCGGCGGACGGAGGAGGGTGGGGTGGAGAGGGTGTTTTGGCGCCCACGGAGTACGAATGGGGAAAAGGGAGGTAGAGAGGAAGGGGGAACCATGTATTCAGGGCGCGCTTGTCTCAAATGCGAGGAAATTTACAAACTTAGCCCCCGTTTCAAATTTCTACTACATCACAGCAACATTAGTCGGTTGGGGATAGGACGGTAATCTCGCATACACCGAATATTTGCCGACGAGAGTTTGTTTTTGGCGCCCACCGTGTATGAATATGAATCGGGGAGGGAGTCGATTTCGGCCGAGGACACACTGTTTTGGCGCCCACCGTGTATGAATCCGGGTGAGAGGCGGTTACGTCACGTTTGGGTGAAATTACAAACCTACCCCTATCGAAACCTATAGAAATCCAGCAGATAGGCTTTGCGTGGCAGGGATAGGCAGTAGTGATTTCCATCTCGCAGATTTTGGTTTCGGGCGGTTACTGCGACTTTCCCCGCTTCGTTCAAATTTTGCAGAGTGCACGTTTACCGTGCCAACTCAATTCGAATCCCGTTTGTATTCTATTTTTTTCGGGCGGGATCCATTTTCAATTGGAATTACATTCTATATACATCATTTTTTATATATACTTTCAAAAGCACAACAAAGAATTCTGCTCCTTTATATGTATAATATGATTTACAAATACAACGATCTCGAAATCTTAAGGTTGAATTCGAAAAAATTTAACCAAATTATGTTCTACTAAAATGTATGGATCAGTAATATCTACATATTAAATAACATAGATGTGCGTGAATTCATATGAGTATGCATGTTTGATAGATCAATTTTGGTTCGAGTATGGATTACATGTATCATCATCTCGAATTCAAATATTTGAATCCCTTTTTTGTTCACTCCTTTCACGCCCATCTCTCTCGCATGCATGCTCCTTCAGGTAGCTATCACTCTCTTTTCTCCAGCTCACCCGCACGCTCACTTCATGTTTCTCCTATCCTCGCAAACATGGTCTCTCGACGTCTCCCTTGAGAAGTGTCACACTCTCCCTATCATTATACATTACACGGTTTTCATTATCTCTCACGTCTCTACTGTTCTCTGGTATCACTCGGTACCTAAGCTTTCTTTTTCACCGCCACACACACAGTCTCCACTCGTCTTTCACTTTGTCTTTCTCTCTATGGGATTCTCTCACACACCCTATATGTCTCTACATATGACTCATACCACTAAAATTACTCTCTCTCTCTCCTGTAGACACAACATTTGTTGCGGTCTCCTTTTCGTCTCCATCCCAGACTGACATTATTCATTTGTTTACCGATCAGACAACCCCGACTACCGTCTCCTCTCTCTCTCTCACAGACACACACACACAACTCCTGCTTCCACTCCCCTTCCCGACTACCGTCTCTCTCTCACACACACAAAACTCTCGCTTTCGCACCCCGACTCGTATTTCTCTCACAAACATTTATCGACTAGCTAGCCTCTAGATAGGTTTATACACCCGCACACTCGTGCTTCCACCATCGCATACATGTCTCTCTCCCGCTCCTTGTATCTATGTAGATTTTTCTTCCCTTCTTGAGACACGCCCTCTCGATCGTGCACACACACACTATCGCCTCATTTTAAGCTGATACCTATCGCACACACACTCCTTGTGTCTTTGTCACACATGCACTCCGTCCTCCTCCACTCTCCCTCTCTCTCACACACACATGGGCTTTTTGCAACAACTAGCAAGATGCCCATGCGTTGCACGGAACATCAAGATGCATTTGTATGAGTAGTTTATCTTGTGGGGGAAAAGGATGAACGAGGGAAGGCCTTATTTGCAAATGTGGAGAGGGGTGTGGGTATCTTTTTGCAAAATTGCCATAGTTTCCTTCCTATCCGTCAGATATAGATCGGACGGCCTATATTGCAGGATGGCAGGCACACGATCATCACCGACAATGCTTTTTATAAGAGTAGGGATAAAAAATAGAGTTGGTGATGATGGTGGGCCTGCCATCCTGCAATGTAGGTCGTCCGATTTATATCTGACGGATAGGAAGGAAAATATGGCAATTTACCCGCACTCTTCACCACATTTGCAGATAAGGCCTTCCCTCGTTCATCCTTTTCTCCCACAAGATCTTGATGTTCCGTGCAACGCACGGGCATCTTGCTAGTAAGAGTAGAAATTAGACATATACCACTTCTCGAATCTTGAAACCAACAACATTCCTCCCTTATCTCATCAAAACCGCCAAAGGAATATATTTTGAGTGAAACATAACATATTTTTAGTGATATACGTATTTCAAAACTAGACTTTTTTTCTATCAAATCGGTGAATATGTATTAATCTACTTTGATCGTGTGGCAACGCATTGGCACATTGCTAGTAGTTATTATAATTTTTTGGACACCAGACAAACGGTGGAGTACATATACGAAGAGAAGAGGCGCACGCACGCAGTCGGCCTCTCGCTGTCTCGCACACATGAGTGTTACGTAAAGGCGACGTTAACAAATAAACCCTAAAACCCTAGGTGCACGATTGCTGCATTCGCGGGTACCGGGTACGTGGTGGAGCACCTTTGTAGGAATAGTCAGCTCGCGTGATAATTTGATCCGTAGGAGTTGATGGTCGGGACCACAGGTGAACGACTTGGAGCGCGGTGGCTCGCCAGTTGCCACAGATCGAGTAGCCACGTTTAAAATATCGTTTTTTAGCGGGGTTAAGAGTTCCGATTTTCAATGGCGCGTTATAAGTAGTAAGTAGTTTTTAGAACGATTGGTATGGAGCGAAAATGGAATTCATAGTACTACGTACCTCCTTGGCGTATGGTTGTATGGTTTTTTTTGCGATGGAGGTTGTATGGGTTTATGTTGCGAGATGTTGAACCTGGTAGTTCTAGGGCAAATACTATGGTTTAGATTTAGATGCTGGTTTTCAGTAATGAAAATCGGAAGGGGAAACCCTTCTTTGATTAAAAAAACTACTACCTCCATTCTGGTTTACTAGTCCCCATCGTACTTTGGGTCAAAGTTTGTCCACGAATTTTACTTGTAAAATGTGAATGGAAAACGAGATTTTGTTATACCCAAACAAAAAAGGACTGGAGGGAGTGATTGCTCTGACACGGACGCGACCTCTCATAGCGCAGGCATTGAACCGGCGCGCCGGCCAAGAGGGCCGCACTCGCTGCAGGCCCGGCTGAGCACGCCTCCTCGCCGCGTGCCCCGCCTGCCTTCATTGAATCCGCGCGTGTGCCGGCAACACGTCCTTCCGCGAGCTGGCAGGCATTTTAGAACACAAAAAATGACTAAAATATAATTAATTTACGCATGGTCTTGACTTGTTGTGCTCGCACTGGTAGCAGGAACTAGTAGAGGATTTTCTTTATTTATAACTCTCCTCACATTTTTTGGCTTTGAAGTGAATCATGGTTGTGGACATTATGTATGAATGTGCAGATATCTGTGAACATGAGTTTGATGTGGAAGTTGAACTTGGAATGTCGGGCTTGCGCGTGAACTATACCATGTCCAATGCTTCGTCTGTTATTGTTTGGAAAGTAATTGCTGTTATTACATGACCCGAAAAAAACATTTTGTGCCACATCAGTAGATGCACGACATCACAATAGGCATGCTGACTGGATAAACATTTGAACCTAGCTATTATGAAGGAAATTTTGTATTGACAATAGTTTTAGGTAGCAGGAGACGCCTAGCCTGCTCTGCCTCTGCTAGCTTATTTCTGGCTTCTTCCATCTCTTCTTTGGCTTGGGTGAAGAGAGCATCTGATTGCTCTTTTCGCTTCTTCAGGAACTCAGCTACATTCTCAAGGGCTGCTGCACGCTTTCTTTCAGCCTTTACTAATGCCACGAGGACACGAACAGCTGACGACTCCACCTGGCTTGTGTGTAATCCAGCATCATCTGGGAATTTGCACCTTGTGTCTAATCCAGCATCATTAGGGAACTGGCACCTTGTGTGTAATCCAGCCTCATTTTGGAAACATGATCTCGAGGTTGACCATACTTCCCTCCTCGCAGGAACTGCATCCTGACATGAAGTTACTTCTTTTTTAGATCAATACTCAGAGCAACCTAGATCCATTTAGTAGAAGCCAGATAAACAGAACTCGGAGAAGTGAATTCAAAAGGAAAAATAAAATAAAAACAGACTACAAGGTGAGAACACCCACTTCCTACATCAAGCTAAAAACGAAAGCATTAGGACGATTAAGACTCTTCTTATTACACATCGAAGAACACCACGCTTAAGAGAAACAGAAACTACAACATATACACATCGAAGAACACGAGGCTACACGAAAGTAATTGAAAGGGTGTTACTTACCAAAGCTCGTTTTACAGGTTCGGTGCAGCTCCTCTTTAACTTGCCACGCTCCTTGAAGATGTCCCGAATATCCCGTGTTTGGTCTTCATTGCTCCTCTGCATGTTCGCACTCGTGGTTTTAAAATCTCAACATGGCAAGAAAAATATACTACTAGTAATACTCGCGCATCTTGTGGGCAACATTAAAGCACTCGTCTGCCATGTTAGAGCATCTCCAACAGAATCGCAACGCGCGGCGCTTTAAAAAAGCGTTTACAGTGCTGAGATCGAGAAGTAGATACTAGAGAGTAGAGGATAGTTCTCAGCATAGATAGATAAAAAAAGATAATTCAACTACTCCTCGTCGTCCGACTCCTCCTCGGTGATGTCCTCCTCCGACGTCTGACTGTAGGCGTGAAGATACCGATCGTCGTCGGATTCCCAGGGCGACGCTGCTCCTAGCCTCATGTTGAATTGAGCGTCCGCTTTTCGCCTACGCTTGTCCTCGCGATAGGCGGCTCGCTCCGCCCTCCTCTTATCCCTCTCCGCCCTCCTTTGTGTGTAGAACTCGCGCTCGTTGATGATGTCCTGCGGGAAGTGTTGGCGCCACAGCGCCATGGCTTCCTCGCCCATCTCGGTGATGCCGAGACGGTGCTCCCGCCTCCGGTTGTCGCGACGATCCTCGTCGGTGCTAAGCCGCGGCAGAGGCGCGAGCTCCTGCGCCCGCTCCCGCTCGGCACGTTGGGGAAGTTCAATGTTCTATGAGGCCACCGGAGGCGCCACACCGTTGCGTCATACGCGCGGGCGGCCTCGTTGGCGGTGTCGAAATTGCCGAGGCCGAGGCGCATCCCACGGAACCGGATCTCGGCGGAGAAGCCGCCGGAGGGGCGCGCACGGACGCAGCGGTATCCCCAAGTTTCCCGGCGACGCGGCGGCATGGTGGCGCGGCGGCGGCGAGGCAAAAAAGAGCGGGGAGAGAGCGGTGGTGAGGCACAGAGCGGGGAGAGAGCGGTGGCAAGGCACAAAGCGGTGGGAGGGCGTTGGATTTTATAAAGCGCGCCGGACGCCGCGCGCCAAAACTAGCGCACGCCCGGCCTCTTTTTCCCGCGCGCGCGCGCGATCCTTTCCCAACGTCTCTGCTATCTCTACTCTCTTCTCTACTGTTATATTTATTTTATATTCAATATTTAATATTTATCTCTACTTCCTTTACTGTCTACTCTTTTTCTCTATACTTTTTTTCTTGCAATATAGGCCGTCCGATTTATATCTGACAGATAGGAAGGAAACAAATGGGAATTTTGCAAAAAGATACCCATACCCCTCTCCAGATTTGCAAATAAGGCCTTCCCTCGTTCATCCTTTTCTCCCACAAGATAAACTACTCATACAAATGCATCTTGATGCGTGCAACGCATGGGCATCTTGCTAGTTATAAAAACCTTTCCATCATTTGCCACACTACTGGTTGCAGATGAAAAACCTACCCAAGCACAGCGCGATACAGGAGCGACGCACAATTACAAGCTGATATTCTGTTGGACAATGGAGGCTATAACCAATTACTTTTACGGGAACAATAGCACCCAGGAAATTTGAAGGGTAGGTATGAACAAAATTGGAACTGCACATGTACTGCTAAGTGATTCAATACACACATTACCAATCGAGGAGGAGAACGATGGTCGCGGCGGCCTCTGTGAGTCATGGTCGGCAACGGGAGTCAGTTCATTGTCCACGACGGTGGTACTTCTGCGCTTGGCGTCGGCTTCCGGGAAGCAGATCCGAGACCGTGGAAGACGATGCCGGGGAAGAGGCTCCGTGTACGACGACGACGGTGGACCGGCTCCAGTGCGGCGTACGAGGTCGTCGATGAGGCAGATGCGCTGCGGTGGACGAGTGCGCCGATGTAAAGGGGAGGAGCACGAAGGCTGCGGTGCCGTGGAGAAGTCTATTTTGCGGTGGGGATAGAAAATGGGGAGTATTCAGGTGTACTACTCTGGGTGCCGGGGTGGGGTTGGCTGGGTAGGGTGAACCTGAAGTTACGAAAACAGCCCCCTACCAAGCGTCATCCGTAGGCCTGTTCCGAAGGCTATGATGGTAACTTCCCACTGCTCGAATCAGGGTCGCGGGAGATTTTCCCGCCGACCTCAAAATTTTGTGACACTGGACTCCCCGTGTGGCGTGTTGAGTGATTCGGCTAAGCAACTAGCGAGTAGTAGTAGTAAACTCTGCATATTAGGTTTGACCGAAGTCAAACTTCCTAAAGTTTGACCAAGTTTATAGAAAAATATAAACATTTACCATAACAAATATGTATGATGTGAAAGTACATTCAATAATGAATCTAATGGTATTTATTTGTTATTGTATATGTTAATATTTTTTGTTATAAGCTTTCTGAGAGTTTACAAAACTTGACTTTGACCAATGCTAATACGCGGACTTAAATAAAAACGGAGGGAGTACACATTTGTTTTCTTAGTTTGTAGTGAACTAATCATTTGTTGAAATTGTGAAATAAATATATTAGGCTATTGACTTCGAATGTAATGGTCTATACAATTCAATAGTTACAATCATTGTCGAATCCCAAGATGTATACAAGGTCTATAGTACTTCACAACATGCTCAAACTCACATAATCCCAGTCAAATGAGAATCTAAATGCATTTCATAGTTATTACTTTGTAGGATGCAACAAAAACAACCATAACTCTACATCAGCCATTATAGAAGCAACATTTTGACATATCCCAATGTGTGAATGAAACGTGCAGAGAGAGCTTTTGAAGATGGAGCAGATAGGGCGGGAAAGATTGTATGTATGTGGACGAGAGAGTAGGAGACAAACCTAACGAGACAGAGAGAGAGATAGAGAGAGAAAGAGAGAGGAAGAAGTTAGGTCTGTGAGAAAGATGGATACATGTAATATACATGAGATGCGTGTGCATCTGGATTCTGTATACGTGGAAGGAGAAGAGACAACATGTTTGATGAGAGAGCTGGAAAAACATGGATGAGAGGGGAAGGATCTCGTGGGTTGAGGGATTGACAATTTTGTGCGGGGGAGAGAGGGATTGGTAATTTTGTGCAAGAGAGAGAGAGAGGGTGGGGGAGGAGTCAGTCAGCCGTCGTCACATCACCCTGCTTCCAAATGACCCCGCATTCTCTAGCGCGGTGTGGTCGCCGTCTTCGATCTGCTCGATGCCCTCTTTGAAGATTGAGGTGTTGTGCATGTTGGGGTGCAAATAAGCACAAGCGAGAGTGGTCGCCGTATAACCTTGGATGGGGATGAATTGTGTGCTCGGGGGAGTGTGTGTGTGTGTGTTGTGCTGCGTGTGTCTCTGTGTGTGTGTGTGTGTGTCAGATATTGAGAGAAAACAAACCTAAGGAGAGAAATGGGTATTCACGAAGAGATTGTGCGGGCCTTGAGGTGGGCAGGGGCCGGGTGAGGGTGTCAAAATGTGCGCGTTGATGCATGTGTTGCATGCGACCGTGCGAGGGACGGACGAATCGAGAGAGATGGTTGTTGTGTTACGGATGCTCCTCTCTCTGTCTCTCTCTCTCTCTCTCTCTCTCTCTCACACACACACACACACAAGTAAACTAGAAGACCGTTCTCTCATGTATACACAACGTATCGGCATCTGTCTATGTCTCACTCATGCATGATCATTTGCACATTCACACCTCTCTATGTCTGTATCACACGCACACCGTCTCCACATTGCCCTTCCGCCACAACACACATATGGACACATACACACGTTCTCTCTCAGTCACACACACAAAATCAGTATTAAAAAAACTAGGGCGCACCTAAAACGTCCAAATCCAAATAAACACGAACTGGAGCTAAATTCAAATATATGGAAATATTGCAGCGTCAAGAACTTTCACAGGAAAAAAAGTTGAGTAATATTCGAGGATTGTTTTCACACACACAAAAAGGTTCGGTGGATGTCCTTCGAGCGCGACACGGTGACGCACCGTTCGATCGACCGCGCGGCCGCGGTTCACGCGCTTGCACAGGATTCCGTATCGTGGCTGTGGTACTAACTAATAAAAGCGCTGCCTAAGTCTAATGTTTACGTGTACTAGTACGGTTTTCTTTTAAGTTTGACCAACCTTATATATAAAACTAAAGTAAGCTCCCACACGCGCACTCATCAATATGCCGCCGCCGCCGTTGCGCATGCCGGCGCCCGCCTGCTCCGGCCAACAATTTCTCGCCCATCACCGCCATGTCGCCGCCATCCCTGTGCCATGAAGCCGAAGGCTCGCCCGCTCACGTCGTCCTTTAGATCCTTCTCTCGTCCCAGGACTGTGGTGTACTCAACATCTAGCCCAGCGACCCACTCATCCGTTGAACTGTTGAACATGCGTAGGAAGCGAGCAAGCCATGCTTTCACCGTCTCGGATCCACGTGTGTAGATGACGATGAACTGATCGCCGGTGATGGCTCTAACCTGGTACTCAGCGGCGACCATGGAGATTTGGGAGGCCATGGATTTCGGAGGAGGGTTAGGAGAAGTTGAACTGTTGTACCCCGCAAAAAAACTGGGAGCGAACTAATGTGAAAAATGAGACCAACCCAAGGGCTAACCCTCGTTGGCTTTTCTTTATAGGAGAAACTCCGTGAGCACCGCGTGTCCGTGCCGGGACTCGAACTCGGGTGGGCTGGCAGCAACCTCAGCTGCCCAGCCAACGGGTCGACGCGAAAGGACGGGACGACTGGGAGCGAACTGTTGTAAGGCAGAAGACGGGGACGAGTAGGGCGTGCGAACGGCGTGGGGTTGCTGGCTTGCCCGGTGGATAAACGGCTGCAAACCCCCAAAGAGCTCGAGAACTATGCGGGACCCACTAGATGTCATGTCTACTAGACCCATATCGTAAGCCTGACGGTATAGCTTCTGCCTGTTCGCACGCCATGCCGGCGCGTGGATGTAACTTCACTTAATTCCGTCAAACGTCACGCCTCCCACGACCTTCGCCTCCCTCGCGCGGTCACGCCCTTTGAGACTTTGATCGGCTATAAATGAGCAATTTTTTTGCCTTTTTTTAGACAAGCAAATTTTTTTGCCTACTCCGCATGCATGATACTCCCTCTGGTCCTTTTTACTCCCGTCAACCGTTTGCAAAGTGTTTGACCAAATTTATACTTTTTTTGAACACCACCTTATATTAATTAACCAGCCACACCAGTACACTCATTCGATACAATATTCACCACACAGGGCGGTACGTTATTTACAAGAATACCATCTAATCTATTGTCAAAGCTATACTTAGCGATTAAGTGTGCCACCTTATTGGCCGAACGGCTAATCTTTGACAATTGAAGATTGTTGATCAACTTCGAGATGCTCAACGCTTTCATCTTCAGGTCACGCATAGCAGACCTGTCATAGTCCCCCGATGCAAGAGACGCTACCACAAAAGCGCAATCAGTCTCTAAAATTACAGGATTATGAAGAGAAATACCTATGTAGAGACCGGCAATGCAAGCCCTAAGCTCCGCTTCCTCCACGCTTTGACAGGCATCAATGAAATCCCACGACCAAATTTATACTAAAAATATCAATATCTACAATACTGATTATAATGAGTATAAGAGAGAGATGATTATAGTAACATAGGTAGATACCGTAACATAATAAATGTGATGCTACTATGTGTCATGCATGGCAATAAATGAGACCACCTATGATACTAATCTATGCACTATAGAGGTAGTAACATAGACTAGTAACATATGCATGTTACTAGTCTAAGTTACTCCCCACTATGACCAGCCTTAGAGTACCACTACCTCCCTTCTAGTTTAAAGGGCTCGATTCAAAAATTTCACCTACTCTTAGCAAGATAGTAGAGGCGGTGGAATAGTTTTTGAAGTCTGCAAAAGTACTCAACTAGTGTGTCGTTCTTCACAAAAAAATGTGTTTACCAATGCATGCATGAACACTAGTTACTCTAACCCCCCTCTCTTCTTTAATTCTTTGCCACATCAGCATGTTTGCTATTCCCGTGTGCATGATAACAGCTAAGATACCACCATTATGGCCAGCCTTAATCATCGCATGCAATAATTTAGTGCACCTTGAAATATGAACATGTGTGGGGCGTGTATGTTTTTAATGACTTGAGACTATACCTAGCCCGGCATGCAAGATGACTTATTATGCACCGTTCCCCATACCTGCAGGAAGCCCGTTCATCTCCAAATCTTTTCCTCTCCATGTGTGGAACCAATATGCCTGCCAAACTCTCCTTCTCCCTCCGGCGGTCCCACCACTCCACCCCGTGTGAAAAAATCTGCATGCATTACTCTCCTCCCCCCACGCTCGTCCAATCCGTTGTGACCAGCAATATTTCCACCCCTTCGCTCCCCCGTAATTTACTCCAACAAATATGCCCACGTAGCTATTACTTAACTGCAGGTGCATTGGGTCACTAACATATGGGCCCAACAGGGGTCTGGCCCACATGTCAGTGATGCAACTGGACCAGCAGTTAAGTCAGTGCAGCTCAGTCCATATCTTACGTAGGTGTGCCATTGCTCGCTATAAATACTACGCTTCCCACGACATCGCTATCTCCTCCCCCTCACGTTCACGTTCATCGCTATCTCCTCCCCCTCCCTCTCACGTCGACCACCATGGCATCGCCCCTCCCAAGCCCTAGGAGCCCCTCGCTGCACCGCGCGGACGGTCACGCGTCGCCGTTCCGTTCCTCGCCGCCACTAGTCGAGGAGGACGCGTCGGTGTTCCGCTCCTCGCTGCTACACGACGCGTCGCTGTTCCGTTCCTCGCGGCCACTAGTCGAGGAGGACGCGTCGGCGTTCCGCTCCTCGCCACGACGCGACGCGTCGCTGTTCCGTTCCTCGCCGCCACTAGTCGAGGAGGACGCGTCGGCGTTCCGCTCCTCGCCGCGACGCGTCGAGGTGGACGCGTCGGCGTTCCCAATCTCGCCAGCACGCGCGCCGGAGGACGCGTCGGCTCCCCGCAACAAGGAGAACGCCGCGCCGCCCGCCGAGCCCCCCAGCCTTGAGGAGCTTTGGAAAGAAATGGATGTCGCCTTGTGGGAGGCTTTGCCTCCAGCAGAGCGCGCCAAAATAGAGGCAGAGAAGAAGGCCGAGGAAGAGAAGTGCATCGCGAAACAAGCTGCCTAGGAGGCCTATGTCGCGTCCGAGAGAGTCAGGCAATTGGCTCTTTGGCAGAAGGCTCGTGCGAGGGCCGTGAGGGTGGCGGAGGACGCCCGTGCCGACGCCCTAAGTGCAGTCGGGCCCAAGCACCTCATCTACGCTTGGCGGTACGTGGACCGGGTGCATGCTTCCAGCGAGGAGGAGTACCTATTGGCGCCGGATCACCACACCGGTGAGATCGCGCTCGCCCGCCGGCAAGCCGCCAATCAGCACCTCGCGAGTTGCGAGGCTGAGGAAGAGACGTTGTGTCGGCGCGCTGGGAAACGGCCGCGCACCAGGGCACTCGTGGCGCGCCGCAAGCGCTCCTGCGAGCGTTGTGGCTTTTAGGAGGAGTATAATTTTTGTTTCGTAAGGCGATCTCATTAGTTTTGGGACGCAAATGATAAATCCCGAACGTTCAGGAATTTTTAGCGTCCTTAATTAAGTATGTAAAAGGGAAAGTTTGGAAACCTTGTGTATTCGTACGCATTTTGCAAGCACGTGCATATAGCACAAACTTTACTATATACTATCGCACTACACGTCTTTCTCGATATATGCTTGCAGACTGTGCTACTCCCTCCGTCCAGGTCAATAAGTCATCTTTGGTTGTGCACCGTGACCAAGAAGGAGGGAAGACTTATACACCTAGACGGAGGGAGTACTACTATTACTTATGTACGTGCAAATGCACGTTTTAACATTACGATGCGGTTTTTGTAAAAGTAGAAAAACAGCACTAGTCAAGCTTGTGAAACGATTCAATGCAAAACAAATGCAAAAATGCTCGTTTGATTGTTTACTTTTAGCTTCCTTCTCTGTGGTTATTTCTCTGTCGTACTTTGTACGGAGTATCTCACTGGTTGGAAAGGCATGCAAATTCCCAAACCGCTTCCTACACCCTGTATCGAATTTTTTGCCTAACAAGTTGTGCCGTGCAATTGGAATTCCAACTTGAGTACTACTACTAGTAGTAGGAGTACCAGGGGCCAGTTCTTTTAGGCTTCTAGATTAGTAATCCCATAACTACTACCTCCGTCCAGGTTTATTGGTCCCCATTGTAATCTGTGTCAAATTTTGGTCATAAATTTAACTAATGAAATGTTAGTGCATGTCACATGCACTAACATTTTATTAGTTAAATCTTTGGTCAAAATTTAGCACAAATTACAATGGTGAGGAATAAACCAGGACGGAGGTACTACTACTAGTAGTTTAGAAGCCCAAATAAATGGGTGAGGCGCGTTAATGTTACTCTCCACTGTGACTAGTCTTATGGGAAAAGCTGGGGAAGCCGCCAAAAGAACTGGCCCTAGGAGTAGTAGCTAGGGATACTAGGAGTAGTAGCTAGGGATCGAGTGTGCGAGATGAACCGGAGAAAGTAAATGCAGAGAGATGAAATGCAAAAAAGACGGAGGGATGTGATGGTTGCTTGTCCGTTTATTTTACCAGGCCACTTATTACTGGGAGTGGTTGGGTTTTGTGATATGACGGCTTTACTGCCGCGCCATGAGCGGGGTGAGAGGTGAGACTCCCGTGCAGCGCCGCCCTCTACACTAGTATTACTACATCGGTCGTGGTTTATCCCCCATTGAATTTTGACAAAGGATGTGGGGGTCATCTCATGTGCAACGAGTATCGATAGGTTTGTTCGGATATTATTTCATCTCTAGAGCTCACAAACATCCGGGTGAAATAGATAAAAAAGTACCTTTTGCAAACAAAAGTGTTCAACTGTTCAACCTGCATCCAAAACTTGTGAAGAAATAACTCTTATTGTGCTTTGCAGGAAATGATCTTCAAGAATTAGTTTTTGAGTATCCATTGTTATACATGTTGGCTACAGATGACATGGCACTTTCTTATAGTCAACAGTTGGCTATACTATTTAAGTATTAACCATGCCCTTATACACCTAGAAGGAGGGATTAAATCAGGATGACTTGGAAGGGGGCAGAGGATATGTAAGAAATGGTTCATCATAAGTCTTTCACCAGTACTGTAGTAAAAATTCATACATGGAAGATTGTAGACTAAACCATAAATGGATACACTTTTATTCATGCGCGATACTCCAATAGAGCAAGATCATGCATGGAAGTCTCCACATGCTTAGACAGCGGATAACATTGAGCGAAGACTAATGATCAACATTTAACTTGAATATGCAGATGTCCAGGTGAACCTCCTTGGAGTCCCCGTGCACATTGTTGGGGGTGATCAAATAACACCGTGCGTCTTCCATGTCCACATCGGCGGGAAAGTCCCAGCTCGGCAGAGTCCAAGTATGCTTGGTGTAGCCAGTGTCGCCACCCACGGACCTCCGAGGGGTAGTAATAGTGAGAACGCACCCGTACATCGGCCTCGTGTCAGTGTCAGCGTCAGCGGCGTCGCCCCTGACGCACACTACAGAGATGTGGTGGTGGCCTGCGCGGGCCTGGCCGGTGGCCACGATCAAGAGGAAGACACTGCCGTCCTCCTCCAAGACTAGCAGGCGGCGCTGATCCTCCAGCGACTCTGGCACGGTGAACGGGTAGCACGTCTCGTACTTGATGTTCTTCACCAAGGGCCAGCAGTGATTGCCGCACGCCTGCGTCAGGTGACGCACGATGTCCATCGGCGAGCCCCAAAACGGCACAGGGCACTCATAGCAGTAGACGAAGGGCTCCTTGGAGGCATCGACTAGGCCGTCCATGAAACGGGAGTGGCTGTAGGGGATGTTCTGCCAGTTGAATATATGAGCAAGTTACTATGAGATTTAGTCAGAATAAGCACAAAATAAATCATGATGGCTATAACAGAGATTAAACTAATCATGTGTACTAGCATAGTAGATGAACAGATCGAATCTAGTACACAGACTAGAAACATGAATTCTACCACGATTTCGAACAGGAATGACAGAAACACATACGGTGCAACGGGAGCAGCACCATTGGCGTTGAGGTTGTCGCCCATGTCGTTGAGGAAGAGGAGCCGAGGTCGGGGAAGAAGTCGTCGTCGGTGAAGTCGTCGCTGCTAGCAGTCGCGAGAGTGCGCTCCCCAAATTTCAACAGCGCCCGCCGAATGGAGCGCAGGAGGGAGTGGCTGTAGGGGACGTTGCGGACGCCGAATGGAGCGTAGGAGTAGCCCACGAAGCAGTAGATGGTGCTCCTCCCTAGTCTCTATTCTTATCTCTATCTCTACTACTCTTCTTTGTTTTTATAATATACTAGTTGTAGTTGTCAAATCGAATAGTACTGCGCCGTCCACTGCACGCCCGGCTGAACACGCCTCCTCGCCTCCATCAAACCCCTCCGTTAAACCCGCATGCAAACCGAGAAACCTACTCCGGCCCGCGGGAGGAAATTTGCCGGTTGCCGTTGGAGAATAATAGTCACGTCCAATCCATTTGAGTTAATTGCGTGTATGATTCTCCCTCTATAAAAAGTTAATTGCATCCTTAGTCTTGTATTCTAAGTACTCTGTGGGTTCCACTGTCAGTACAGTGTACATGACTTGCAGGCTGCCTACAGATTCGTACAGAAAGTTAAAAATAAATAAATCCATGAACTTGCAGGATTGGAGTTAGCACCGACAGCGGTTCGTAGTCGTTCCACGCTCAGGCATTGAAGTTTGTAACTATTTTAGATTAGAACATACTACTCCTCCGGTGCTAGTAGTAGAGCAGAGTCCTACTCCACTACTACTCTACTCAAGCAAGTTAGGGCACAGTAGCAGGTACTATAGGGAGTACCGGTACTGTGATCACTCAAGCAAGTTGTCTAACTTCGATATGACCCTACGCTTCTAGTATGTGTCTCGTAAGTCAAGCGGCGTGCTGTAGTCATCATCACCTGTCCACTTCCCGCAGCACATATTCGCTTCTCCATCTTTGTCCGCTCTTCCATCCCCGCTAAGGAGCTTCCCCCCCTCGTCCGAAACCCAAGCACTAACAATGGCAGAACTGAGCAGCGTCCACCGAAAGAGTGGCTGGAATTCGCTCCCCACAGAGGTAATCAAGCTCATTGTTTCACGTGTGGACAATCTCAGTACCATGCCGCTCGCCGCGTGCTCGTCGGGGCTGTACCGTTTACTCAAAGCCCTTAGGCCGGAGCTTTTTAAGCCAGCTCCTTGCTTGCTGATGCTGCCTGATCTTCAGAAACGGCGTGTCACACAGCATAACGATCGTAGGGTGGCAAGCATCAACCCCCTAGACTGCGATCCGATCCCCGTCACCCTCAACTACATTAACGGTATGTACTGGGTCGGCATGAACACGTGTTGGATGGTGCTCGTCGACGGTCGCGGCAGCTGGATGCTCGTGGAGGTCTACACCCGGCGATTGATCCCCCTTCCTTCGATTAAGACTGCACTGCTTTGGCACCGCGGCCCAGAATACTCGGAATCTTACAGTAGCCAACATGATACCAAGTTTGATTTCCTCAAGGTTGTAATCTTCCAAGTGCCCACAAGATCTGCGAATTATAAAGACTTCAGGCTAATTGCGTTCTTCAACCGCGGTCTCGCCTATCTGATAGATCACTGCGGTAAGTGGATAAATCTGCACGTCCATCGCAGGATCATACATCCTCCATGGTTCTCTGATGCCATTGAACACAAGGGCTTCATTTACACTGTCGACTCCTTCTCACTAGTAGAAAACAGGGCTTTCGTTCGGGCATGGCAAGCCCATTAGTCCCGGTTCAGTCACGAACCGGGACCCATGGGGGCATTCGTCCCGGTTCGTGAGCCCAGGGGGCTGGCCGGGGCCTCGTGGGCATTGGTCCCGGTTCGTATGGAACCATTTGTCCCGGTTCGAGCCACAAACCGGGACTAATGGTCCTCGCTCCTGGCCCACAACCATTGGTCCCAGTTCTTGGCATGAACCGGGACAGAAGGCCCGGATTTAGTACCGGTTCATGCCACGAACCGGGACCAATGAGGTGCCTATATATACCCCTCGCCCGCGAGCAGAGCACTCCAGTGCTCTGTTTTTCTCTGGCCGGCGAGGGGAGGGCTTTGTGGTGCTCTAGCTCACCTCCTATGCACATGAGGTGTTTGATGAAATGCCCGAGCCACACTAGTTAAGCTTTGTCCTCTCGAAGCTTGACCTCAAAGCTCCATTTTCCTCGAGATTTGTCTAGGTTTAGCGGCCCGTCACGTCCCATTCCCGTCTTCACCGTCGTCGACCGCCCGCGCCGATCTCGTCGCCGGCACCACCGTGGTGAGCCTCTTGTTCTTATCTTCTTTTTGAAAGAAAAAAATTCTTACTTTAGATAGATACTTGTCTAATTTTCTTAATATTTTATTCCTTCTTATTACATAGTGCGATGGTTTTGGTATCCGCCCCCGTCGGCCCTCGTCCTGTCTATGATTCCTATGTGGTATATATTATCTTTTTATAACTATTTGATTCATTTATTGTTTATGACAAATATACCGACCAACGTGACATAGATTTTATTTATCTACGAGGTGGTTGAACCGGAAATTCTAACCGACCCTATTGTCGAGAGGTTAAATTTAGTTGAAGAAGAAAACAATTACTTGAAGGAAAAAATAAAAAAAATTGAGGAGGAGAAGATGATATTGGAGTTGCATGTTGCGGATGTCGTCGATGATCACAAGATCAAGATGGATGCAATGCGCTTGAAGATTAGAAAGATTAGAAAATATGCCATTCATACCGAGGCTTGGTATCATTATGCCGTTGGATCAATTGTTACCTTTGTTGTGATTATGATCGCATTTGTTTTCGCATTGAAATGTTTTAAATAGTTTCAATGTATGGTTTAATTAATTAGATGCTCTGGAGAGCTATATATATGTTGTTAGATGAGAACTATGTATGTACTTTGGTTCTAATGTGATGATGAACTTCTATTAATTTGGTCACTTAATTATCTATTCATGATGTTCTGTAATGGTTTTTGACACACTTAATTATATATAATGCACGCAGATGAACCGGCAATGGATGTACGGTGACAGACACACCTCCGAGTACATTAAGGGCGTGCATGATTTTCTCGAAGTGGCTGAGGCAAACAAGCAGAATGGTTTTATGTGTTGTCCATGCCCTATATGTGGGAATACGAAGTCTTACTCTGACCGGAAAATCCTTCACGCCCACCTGCTTTACAAGGGTTTCATCCCACACTATAATGTTTGGACGAGGCACGGAGAAATGGGGGATATGATGTAAGACGGCGAAGAAGAAGAGGACGATGAAAACTATGTGCCCCCTGAATACGGTGATGCTGCAACGGGGGAAGCTGCTGAAGATCAAGAGGAACCAGACGATGTGCCCAATGATGCTGCAAGGGGGGAAGCTGCTGAAGATCAAGAGGAACCAGTGCCCGATGATGATGATCTCCGCCGGGTCATAGTCGATGCAAGGACGCAATGCGAAAGTCAAAAGGAGAAGCTAAAGTTCGATCGCATGTTAGAGGACCACAAAAAAGGGTTGTACCCCAATTGCGAAGATGGGAACACAAAGCTCGGTACCATACTGGAATTGCTGCAGTGGAAGGCAGAGAATGCTGTGCCTGTCAAAGGATTTGAGAAGCTATTGAAAATATTGAAGAAGAAGCTTCCAAAGGATAATGAATTGCCTGACAGTACATACGCAGCAAAGAAGGTCGTATGCCCTCTAGGATTGGAGGTGCAGAAGATACATGCATGCCCTAATGACTGCATCCTCTACCGCGGTGCGTACAAGGATCTGAACGCATGCCCGGTATGCGGTGCATTGCGGTATAAGATCAGACGAGATGACCCTGGTGATGTTGACGGCGAGCCCCCCAGGAAGAGGGTTCCTATGAAGGTGATGTGGTATGCTCCTATAATACCACGGTTGAAACGTCTGTTCAGAAACGAAGAGCATGCCAAGTTGATGCGATGGCACAGTGAGGACCGTAAGAAAGACGGGAAGTTGAGAGCACCCGCTGACGGGTCGCAGTGGAGAAAAATCGAGAGAAAGTACTGGGCTGAGTTTGCAGCTGACCCAAGGAACTTATGGTTTGGTTTAAGCGCGGATGGCATTAATCCTTTCGGGGAGCAGAGCAGCAATCACAGCACCTGGCCCGTGACTCTATGTATGTATAACCTTCCTCCTTGGATGTGCATGAAGCGGAAGTTCATTATGATGCCAGTTCTCATCCAAGGCCCTAAGCAACCCGGCAACGACATTGATGTGTACCTAAGGCCATTAGTTGAGGAACTTTTACAGCTGTGGAATGGAAACGGTGTACGTACGTGGGATGAGCACAAACAAGAGGAATTTAACCTGCACGCGTTGCTGTTTGTAACCATCAATGATTGGCCCTCTCTCAGTAACCTTTCAGGACAGAGAAACAAGGGATACCACGCACTGTTTAGATGGCACTGAAAGTATATACCTGGACAAAAGCAGGAAGAATGTGTACCTGGGCCATCGTCGATTTGTTCCGACCAACCATCAATGTCGAAAGAAAGGCAAGCATTTCAAAGGCGAGGCAGATCACCGGAAGAAGCCCGCCATGCGTACCGGTGATCACGTACTTGCTATGGTCAATGATTTACAAGTAATCTTTGGAAAGGGTCCCGGTGGACTAGCTGTTCCGAATGACGCTGAGGGACACGCACCCATGTGGAAGAAGAAATCTATATTTTGGGACCTACCCTACTGGAAAGAGCTAGAGGTCCGCTCTTCAATCGACGTGATGCACGTGACGAAGAACCTTTGCATGAACCTGCTAGGCTTCTTGGGCGTGTATGGGAAGACAAAAGATACACCTGAGGCACAGGAGGACCTGCAACGTTTGCACGAAAAAGACGGCATGCCTCCGAAGCAGTATGAAGGTCCTGCCAGCTACGCTCTTACGAAAGAAGAGAAAGAAATCTTCTTTGAATGCCTGCTCAGTATGAAGGTCCCGACTGGCTTCTCGTCGAATATAAAGTGAATAATAAATATGCCAGAGAAAAAGTTCCAGAACCTAAAGTCTCACGACTGCCACGTGATTATGACGCAACTGCTTCCGGTTGCATTGAGGGGGCTTCTACCGGAATACGTCCGATTAGCCATTGTGAAGCTATGTGCATTCCTCAATGCAATCTCTCAGAAGGTGATCGATCCAGAAATCATACCAAGGCTAAGGAGTGATGTGGCGCAATGTCTTGTCAGTTTCGAGCTGGTGTTCCCACCATCCTTCTTCAATATCATGACGCACGTCCTAGTTCATCTAGTCGACGAGATTGTCATTCTGGGGCCCGTATTTCTACACAGTATGTTCCCCTTTGAGAGGTTCATGGGAGTCCTAAAGAAATATGTCCGTAACCGTGCTAGGCCAGAAGGAAGCATCTCCATGGGCCATCAAACAAAGGATGTCATTGGGTTTTGTGTTGACTTCATTCCTGGCCTTAAGAAGATAGGTCTCCCTAAATCGCGGTATGAGGGGAGACTGACTGGAAAAGGCACGCTTGGAGGGGGGACTCAATAATATGCAGGGACGGATATTCTTGGTCTGAAGCACACTACACAGTTCTACAGAACTCTACCTTGGTGACCCTGTATGTCGATGAACACAAGAACAGTCTGCGCTCCAAACACCCGGAGCAGTGTGACGACTGGATTACATGTGAACACATCAGGACTTTCAGCAGTTGGTTGGAAACACGTCTCAGAGGTGACACCACTGTTTGTGATGAGTTGTACTCGTTGTCTAGGGGACCATCTTCGACTGTACTGACTTACAAAGGATACGACATAAATGGGAATACATTTTACACGATCGCCCAAGATCAAAAGAGCACCAACCAAAACAGCGGTGTCCGCTTTGATGCAGCAACCGAGAGGGGAAAGGACACATATTATGGTTACATAATGGACATATGGGAACTTGACTACGGACATGATTTTAAGGTCCCTTTGTTTAAGTTCAAATGGGTCAATCTGTCAGGAGGCGGGGTACAGGTAGACCCACAGTACGGAATGACAATAGTGGATCTGAACAATCTTGGGTACACTGACGAACCGTTCGTCCTAGCCAATGATGTGGCACAGGTTATCTATGTGAAGGACATGTCTACCAGACCGAGGAAAAGAAAAGATAAGGAAGTGAATACATCATACGATGAGCCAAAGCGGCACATAGTTCTTTCAGGAAAAAGCGACATTGTGGGACTGGAGGGCAAGACAGACATGTCTGAAGATTATGAAAAGTTTCATGAAATTCCTCCCTTCAAAGTCAAGGCTGACCCAAGCATCCTGATAAACGATGAAGATTATCCATGGTTACGGCGCAATAAGCAAATGACACAAGCGAAGAAAAAGTGAAGACTTTCTCCCGCGACTATTATGATGATACCATGCCAACTTTGTAATAGACGAGTATGATACCATTGTTCGTTTTGTACAAGAAGTGCATCTAGTTTTTGCCGTAACCCTCTCAACTTTCTTGCACATGCTATGTGGATGAAATGATGATACCATGCCAACTTTCAACCTTTTCAGAGTTCATTTGAAATGCTTTATAAGCCCTGAGTGCAGAGAGGTTAGGCCCGTAAGCCTGCTTTAGAGTGGAGCTCGACAGCACAGGCGCACCGCACCTTATAAACAGGTGCGGCTCTCTCTTAGCTAGCGAGGTGGGACTAAACTCACCACCACGTCGTTGTGCAAGGCCATTGGTCCCGGTTGGTGGCACGAACCGGGACCAATTCCACCCTTTGGTCCCTGTTGGTGCCACGAACCGGTACTAATGAGGTTGTGGCCCCACGAGCACCTTTAGTACCTGTTCGTGGCACGAACCGGTACTAGAGTTTCTTACTAGCTAAGCAGTTTTTTAGTCCCACCTCGCTAGTTGAGAGGCACTAGGAGCGGTTTATAAGCCCTGAGTGCAGAGACGATGAAGAAGAGGCGCAATGCTCACGTTGCTTAGCTTCAAGACTTTCGGAATAGTCAGTCTACCTTATTCCTCAAGGCTTGAAGCAAATCAACGCGCATTGCCCTTCTTTTTTATTTTTAATCATTAAAAGCAAAAAGAATTTTCATAAAGAACTTTTTTTGATAGAAACTTTAATAGCAGAAAGAATTATCATAAAGTAAAATAAATAAGTAATTAGAAACAAAATAAAATAAAATAAATAAGTTTTTTGTTGTAAGTAGAAACAAAACAAAATAAATATAGAAAAAAGAAAACAAAAAAACTAAATACAGCAAAAAGAATTTTCATAAAGAACTAATGGCACTAATAGAAAGTTTATATGTTTTCTAAAACTAATGGCACTAACAGACAGTTTATAATTTTGCTGACCTAAAAGCAAAAAAGAATTAAAAAATAAAGCAAAAAACAAAAGAAAATAAATAATGCAAAAAACAGAACCAAAAAACTGGAAAAAAAATATAAAAAACTGCCACCTATTGGGCCACCACGGCCTGAATACGACTAGAAACCCAACCTGGGCCAGGATTCAGGCCCGCAGAAGGCCCAATAGGCCAACAGACAGCACAATGTGACATTAGGCCCGTAAGCCTGCATTTGCGAGGAGCTCGAGAGGGCAGTCGCAGTGGGGCTTATAAACCACTCCGAGCCCCTCTCAACTAGCGAGGTGGGACTAAACTTTTGGCCGCGGGCAGCGCAAGGCCTTTGGTCCCGGTTGGTGCCACCAACCGGGACCAATGCCCCCCCTTTAGTCCCGGTTGGTGCCACCAACCGGGACCAAAGGCCGCCGCTTCCCGCCCTTTGGGCTGCTGAAAAGGGGCCTTTGGTCCCGGTTGGTGGCACCAACCGGGACTAATGCCCACCTTTAGTCCCGGTTGGTGCCACGAACCGGGACTAAAGGCTTTGCTATATAAGTCCACACTTAGGAAATTTTCGAGATACCTCGCCAGTTGCCCCCGACGCCGCCAGGCTGCCCGTGCTCGCCGTCGCCGCCCGCTCCTCGTCGCCGTCGTCCCGCGCCCTTGCCTCGACGGGTCGCCGCCCGGTGCTCGTCGCCGTCGCCCCGCCCCCACGCGCTGCCCCGCCTCGTGCTCCCCTGCTCGCGCGCGCTGCCTCGGCGCCCCGAGCCCCCCTGCCCGGCCCGCGCGTGCTCGCCGGCGCCCTCGCCGCCCCCGCCCCGTCCCGCCCCCGCCGTCGCCATCGTCCTAGCCGCCCCCGCTCTGTTTTTTTATTTTTATTAGTTTAATTTTTTTGTTCATATGTGATGTATATGTGTATGTGGCTATAATGTATATGTGAACAAAAAAAAATTGTATGTATGTAGTTGTTCAAAATGTATGAATATATATGTCAAAAATGTTTTTTTGTTCATAGAAAGTTTTTTGTTCATATATAGAAAGTGTTTATATATGACAATGGATATATATTCGATATATATGAGAAATGATGATCCACATGGAAAAGTTTTATATATGCAAAAATTACAATTTTAGAAAAGTTTTATATATCTAGCTAGGAAGGGAAAAGAAGAAAAGGGAGGATAGGAAAGAAGAAAATAAGAAGAGGAAAGAAAGAAGAAGAGGAGAGGAAGAAGAGGAGAAATAAATAAGAAGAGGAAAAAAGAAGAAAAAGAAGAGGAGAAGAAGAAAGGAATAGAGGAGAAGAAGAAAAAATAGAAAATATTCTATTTTTTCTTCTTCTCCTCTATTCCTTTCGTCTTCTCCTCTTTTTTTTCTTCTTTTTTTTTCTTCAATCCTCTCCTCTATTCCTTTCTTCTTCTCTCCTCTTTTTATTTCTTCTTCGTTTTCTTATGTTTTATCGGGTCTGTCGTCGTCGATATATACCCCTCCCGATAACTTCAACACGAGGGGGGATAACTTCAACACGAGGGGGGTCGATATACCCCCTCCCCGATAACATTATTTTCCCGTGTATATATGTCGTCGTTGTCGATATAACCCCCTCCTGATAACTTCAACACGTGGGGGGGCGATATACCCCCTCCCCGATAACATTATTTTCCCGTGTATGTATGTTGTCGTTGTCGATATAAAACCCCCTCCCGATAACTTCAACACGTGGGGGGGTCGATATATACCCCCTCCCCGATAACATTATTTTCCCGTGTATGTATGTCGTCGTTGTCGATATATATAACTCCCTCCCAGATAACTTCGACATGATGGACGGTCGATATGTATACCCCCTCTCGACCGTGATAACTTATACCACGGGAGCACCCCCCCCCCGGCCCTCTCGCTCGACCAAAACTCTCGAGGACACCCAAACCCTAGAAAAATAGATGTCGGTCTCCTACCCCTTCCCGCCGCGCCCCTACCCTTGAAGCGTTGCCTAGGCCACCCCAAACCCGGAATAAGCTAGGTCTAGGTTTGCACTAATATATCCACCTGCTGTCATGTTTGTGTAATAATTGCCATGTTGTAATATTTGCAGAAACAATGGAGCACGGACGAGATGAGCAAGCAGAAGAGGTGTTGGGGGACATAATCTTAGCCGGAGGTGATATCTTGTCGTATCTTAACGACAATGATGGTCTGGAAGAACAGGGTGAAGAAGCAGGCTGCGGTGATCGAAGAGTGGAGGAGGAAAGACATGATTATGATGGCTCCGGTGACCCAATGCTGGTGCAAGAAGGAGCCCGTGGTGACGGCTCCGGCGACCGAACAGAGTCCGGCCAGGTAAATATATTAGTTAAGCCTGTGCTGACTAGCTAATTGATGCATTCATTGTTTTGGTATGTACACATATTAATTAACACTCGTCTTTCTTCTTTTTTCTAGCCCTCCGGATCGAGCACAACTGCGGTAAAGAGACGAGGCCCAAAGAGAAAGTTGCGCTCGGATGAAAGGTTTGAGATCACAGCAATCGCGCGCGACGGCCAACCGATTGAACCCCTCAAGACAAAGGATGCTTTTGCTACTCAGTGCGGGGTTCTAGTTCGGGACAAGATCCCGATCAGCATCCACCAATGGTATAAGCCTAAGAAGGAAGACCCTAAGGTGTCTTATGTCAATGATATGCAAAAAGATGATCTTTGGACTGAGCTGTAGGCAAATTTCACCCTACCGCCAGAGGAGGATCCGGAGAAGCCAGTTATATAGCAATTAATCAAGTCCCATGCTCTTAAGAAGATGGCAGACCTATTCAGGAGGTGGAAGAATGAGCTAAAAATGTTTGTCGACAAAGAAGAGAAACCAGAATTCATCGGTCCGTATGAGAAGATCAGAGATCACTGGCCCGCATTTGTGGCCCACAAGACATCGGAAAAGAGTAAGAAGATGTCAGCGACAAACAACAAGAATGCTGCGAAGAAGAAGCTTCACCATCGCACGGGGTCAGGTGGCTACCTCAAAGCCCGGCCTAAGTGGGCCAAGTCTGAGAGGGATCTGCTTGATAAAGGGATCGAACCAGAGACAATGAACTGGCCAGACCGTTGCCGGACTTGGTTCTTCAGGGCTAGCGGAACCTTGGACCCTGTATCAGGGAGGTGTCGTTGGACGGACGAGCAACTAGCAATACCCGTCAAGAAGCTTAAGCACTATATCGATGCAGCGTAGCAAGGGATGTACACGAGGCGCGCCAGGCTCCGTTCCGTGGAAGGTGGTTTTCCGGACGCGGGCGGTTACAAAACCCAGGAGAGGAGGAAAAAAGTGGAGCAGATCCAAATTCAGCGTCTGCACGAAAGGGTTCAAGTGCTAGAGGAACGAGACGGCAATCGAGATGCCGAAACTGCCCCTGAAGCTACACCGCCATCTCAGCGGAGAAGCAGCGTGGCTTCCACCGAGCTGCCTCAGCTGGAGCATGCGGCTCCTGCTAGCTACCCCGTGGATGCTATCACGGAGTCTCAACATTGCCACCTTATGGCGGAATGGCAGAACTTGAAAGTCAAGGCGGCTATTGGCTCTGTTTTACCTACTGAACCCGGCGTAACCTACCACTGCCGGCCGATTCCAGAAGGATATACTAGGGTGATGGTGGATGAAATAACGGAGGGATTTGAGGACCTCCAGCTTGACCACCCTACCGGTGAAGGGGAGACTCGGCTTGGTTTAGCTCTGAAGACTCCATGCCTATGGCGGAAGGAGCTCATCAAGCTTCCGAACTGGACGGCTCCGACGAGTAAGGGCACTCCGCCTCCTCCTCCGCCTCCTCCTCCGGCGTGTGATCAGGGCACTCAGCCTCCTTCTCCGGTGCGTGGCAGCACTCCGCCTCCTTCTCCGCCAGCGCCGGCGCGCCAGAGCAGCCAGCCTCCTCCTTCTCCGCCTCGTCAGCAAGGGCGGAAGAGACCCGCCACTGCTGCGGCTGCTCCGGCGCGTCGTAGTCCTTCTCCTCCGCCTCGTAAGCAAGGAAAGAAGACAGCCGCAGCCGCTCCGTCTGCTATGCCGGCGTCTAGCAGTACAACTGCCAGAGGCGGGAGGCAATACAGATTCGGTCCTTCTCTGAAGACTCCAAAGAAGTTACCATATGAGAGGACCGAGGAGGAGAACGCGAAGATCGTGCGAGCCGAAGTGAAGAACTTCTTTGAAGGGTGAAAGCAAAGAAACATCCACCTCCGGAGGAGAAGGTAGATCCGGTGAAAGCAAAGCACACTCTGGCTGCCCTGACAAAACCACCAAAGTCTCCGCCGAGAGGCAACTATGAGCGCGTTCTTGCAAAGGCATATGCCGAAGCGGAGCGGTCGGGAAGTACTGTCAGTGATAAAAGGATGAAAGAACGACGAGCTGGGAAAAAAATTGCCCAGCTCGGCGAACAAGCGAACCAATCGTGCCCCCCGCTCAAGGTGTCAAAAGACATCGTCGCTAATGATCCGGGTATGGTGCCCGGTTATAGCAATCTTGGAGATTACCTGCCCGACGATGTACATTATGAAATCATGGAGGTGGACAAACACAAATACTATTACAGGAAGCCTCTCGTCAAAGATGTCAGATCTCTAAGCACGATGATGCGAAGACTACATGATTGGTACATGAAAACCTGCAGAGAGTCTGATGGGATGAGTACTTTGACGCTGAGAGTTAAACCGGAGCATGACCTCATTGGAATTGAACTGCTGAATGTTCCATTTGAGGATTTCTTCCAGTTTTACAATCAAAAGTCCCTCGATAAAACAACGATCACTTGCTACTGTCTGTAAGTAGTACTACTTCTGTCATTAAGTCTCTCTATATAGGTCAGCTCTTTCATTGCATGTATTTATACTTATCCTCACTATATTATGCAGATTGAAGATCGCCGAATTGAAGAAAAGACAAATTGGTGATATTGGGTTCATTAACACAAATCTCATAGATGCATATACGGTTGAAAAAAATCCCAAAGAAGTCGAGGCCAACTTGCTACAATTGTTGGTATTAAATCAAAACAAAGATATAATACTCTTTCCTTACAACTTCAAGTGAGTGTTACTGTCTTGTGCATCTTCAGTTTCCCTTATTATTCCAGGTTATGGTGATGTAGTTGATGACTTATGCATGCATGCGCAGCTTCCACTATATTCTCCTAGAGATTAAGCTTGAGCCGGGAGTAGTAACCGTCTTAGACTCGAGACGAAAAGATCCCCAGGACTATGCGAACATGACTCAAATGCTCCAGAAGTAAGTTAAATCGATCATTATCCACCATATCAGCAACTTTGTTCATTTCCTGATATCAAGTAATTGTTTTCTTTGTCTGGCAGGGTTTGGAGAAAATTCACCTCAAAAGCTCCGGGACTCCCGAAGAACCTGCAATTTAGACACCCGAAAGTAAGTACCATAGTAGCATGTTCCATGCATCTCCTAGTGATTCAAGCGCTAGTTTCATCAATACCATTTAGCATGCTTGCTTATCAGTTTGATTGACCTCTATTTCTTGTAAAGTGGTTGTGGCAGGAACCCGGGAATAATTACTGTGGATACTACGTTTGCGAGTCCATCCGCCACACGACCTGTGAGCGGGGCTACACTGAAGAACAATATGAAGTGCGTAAGCAATAATATTCACAATTTTATTTTATTACCATCATTTGTGTTGAGTTTCATTTATTCATATATATATATATATATATATATATATATATGTATTGACCCCCTTCTTCAAATTAGATCTTTCGGATGCGGGATGAACTCCTAGCAGAAGATCGTATGCGAGCAATTCAAGAGGAATTGGCGGCATTCTTCCTTGACCACGTGATCGCTGAAAACGGAGAATACTATGTGGACCCTGTGTTCCTACAATATAATTAGGAGATTGTATTGTAAGAGATAATTATTGTATATATGTAGCCGGTAGTGTCGGATAGATATACGAGAACTTGTTGTTCAACCAATATCTCAGAGAAGGAGAGGTGGTCGATATCACTTCTCACTACAGGAAACAGCTACTTTGCCGTCTGCCATGGCGGACGGCAAAGGCTAGAAAGGCGGACGGCAAAGACCTTTGCCGTCAGCCGCGGACGGCAAAAGGCTCCGGCAAAGAAGGCCACGGTAAATAGCTGCTTTGCCGTCTGCTTCCTGGCGGCGGACGGCAAAGGCTCTTTGCCGTCCGCCGCGGACGGCAAAGAGGGCGGACGGCAATAATTGCGCTGTCAGTCCGTTAAGTGGCTAACGGCAGACCTTTGCCGTCCGCCGCAGACGGCAAAGAGCCTTTGGTCTTTGCCGTCCGCCTTATGATGTCATCTACACGTCACTAGATGGCAGGTTCTTTGTCGTCTGCCACTGATGGCAAAGTGCAGGTTCTTTGCTGTCTGCCACGGACGGCAAAGTCTTTGCCGTCTGCCACTGTAGGCAAACTGACCAAATGGGTCAGCTCCCAGGAAGCACAGTTGGCTGCCACGTGGCTTCTTTGCCGTCCGCGGCAGACGGCAAAGGCTCTTTGCCGTCGGTGGCAGACGGCAAAGAGCCTGCATATTGTCTGTTTTTTCTGTTTTTTATTAAATCCCACAATTTGCAGCACATATCACATATATAAGTTTCATATCCAGCACATATCCAACACATATCTAGCACATATCACATATCACATATCCAGCACATATCACATATCACATCAGTTTCATCCATACACATTGTTCATACATAAGGAAGTTCCATCCATACACATTGTTCCATCCATATATATATTACAATGCAAAGTGTCATGAAGATAGCAAGCTAGATACAATGCAAAGTTTCATCAAAGGCACTCCATCATAGCAAGCTAGCTTCCATCAAGTGAATGAAATCTGCAAAATGGTAAATAAGAAAGTTAGAAATAGGTGACTAGAACAAGAAGAAGACTAGAACAAGAAGAAGACTAGAACAAGAAGTATATGTCATTTATGAGCTAACTTAGGTGAAATGGATCATATATGAGCTAACTAAGTTGAAATGGGTTGTTTATGAGCTAACTTAGTTGAAATGGATCATTTATGAGCTAACTTAGTTGAAATGGGTCATTTATGAGCTAACTAAGGTGAAGGGCATCGTTTTTGAGCTAAGTAAGGTGAAATGGGTCATTTTGGAGCTAACCTAGGTGAAATGGGTCATTTTGGAGCTAACCTAGGTGAAATGGGTCATTTTAAAGCTAACGTAGGTAAAATGGATCATTTAGGAGCTCATGTACGTAAAATGGGTCATTTTAGAGCTAATTTAGTTGAAATGGATCTTTTTGAGCTAACTTACGTGAAATGGATCATTTAAGAGCTAATTTAGGTGAAATGGATCGTTTTTTAGCTCACTTAGGTCAAATGGATCGTTTACGAGCTAAATTAGTTGAAATGGATCGTTTATGAGATAACCTAGGTAAGATGGGTCATTTTGGAGTTAACCTAGGTGAAATGGGCCATTTTAAAGCTAACGTAGGTAAAATGGATCATTTAGGAGCTAATGTAGGTAAAATGGGTCATTTTTGAGCTAACTTGGATGAACTGCATCATTTATAAGCTAACCTAGGTAAAATGGGTCATTTTGGAGGAAAATAAGCTAACTCTAGGTCATTATGGTAAGCATATTGGAGGAAATAAAGCTAAGTCTAGGTCTTTATGCATTTGTTAAGCAAAACACTAGAGAAACTTACCGTGATCAGGGAGGTGTAGGAGCGGGGTGGCTAGTGCCGCTACCTGGAGAAGGATCGTGCGATGCGTTTCTGGAGTTAAGCTGCAACAAAGATCATTTCCAATGTCTCGTTAGCATTACGACACTCAAATGTTAAGACTACCAACTAATGTCCATTCAAACTAAACTCACCGTGCTCCCAGGAGCAATAACTGGCATCGGCGGAGCGGGCTGACCGGACTTCTCGCACACAGACTCACATTTGGTTTTCAGAACAGAGTCATACTAGTTAGTAATGATACTCAAATGTTAAGACTAGCAAGTAATCTGCAGAAGAAACTTACCACAAGGAGCTCATACATGGCCCTTGCCTGCATGTCATTCCGTGCCCTCTCCTCCTCCATCATCTTTCTCGTCCTCTCCTCCATCTCCCGCTGCCTCTCCGCCGCCTCCGCCAGAAGTTTCTCCGTTCTATCTCTCTCAGTCTGTATAGCAGCCTGCAACACCACTCACATGACCATTTGTAATCATTGATGGAAGCGCACACAATGTAATGGAGAAAGATAACTGAGTACGTATCACTAACCTTGATGGCGAGTTGCACTGGCCGTTCACGAGGCCTTATCTCAGGAGCGGAGCTCGACTGGCGCGCCTTGATCTCCGGGAGAGTGCTAGGACAACGGATAAGTCCATCTCCAATGGCTATGGAGCCATGGGACCTCCCGCCACCAGATATCATCACCAGCTCTGGATCAATGGGACCCTGGCTCGGGTTAAAGTCCTCCCCTTTCCTCGCCTTCCCCTCATCTCTATATCTCACGAGCTTGTTGTGGGAGGAGATGTTGGTGAAGTTGTTTGCATCATCGAGGTCAGACTGAGAGAAAGCCTTGACTTTCTTGTAAGAGCCAGTGTGGGCCATGGCATACAGGTCGTACACCTCTGGCACCTTATCCGCCTTATTGTGGCGTGCCTGAAAGAGAGAAACAATGAAAATTAGTAATTAAAGGGCTCAAGCTAGCATGATGAATGAATTGCATGAATCATGAAGCAAACCACATACCCAGTTGCGCCCGAACTGATATAAGTTGGAGCTGCCTTGATGGTGTGGTACACCTTCCATTTGGGCACGTTTGTCCTTGGCCTGGTTGTGGAGGGCTAGCCATTCTTGTGAGCACCACTCATCGACCAACACCTCCCAACAATCCATCCGATCCGCACACCATCTCGGAGGCGCCTAAGTTGCAAATAGAAACTTGAGCACTACGGCTAAGAATTACTAAATGAAGGAACTTAAGTAGAAGGCCTTAAGAATTACCTTCATGTACTGCTCCTTACTCAGGAACTTATCGCGGCACGCCGGCTTGGTCTTCTTGATACCACGCAAGGCGTAGTAGTCTCGAACAGCCTGCACCCGAGCCTCGTGTCGTAAGTTCTAGAGTAGGCGCTTGCAGACGTTCTGGATAACATTTGCACAGTCCTCCTCGTATCCCTCCTCACACCTGTAGAATGTCTGCAATCAAATGAGACAATATTGATTAGTACAATTAATAACTAGCTAGTTGAAGATTTTGAAATGTGTAAAGGAGAAATTACCCAGAACGTCCTGATCACCATGTCTGCCCTCGTGTCGCACACGACACCGTCGATAATGACATCCGGCGGGGCCGGGGCAGCCACGTAGTGCTCCCAGCTCAACCCAAGCTCTGGAAGCCGACCCTCACCAGGCAACGTGACAAACCCCGGGAAGTTTTGCCGGCAAAGAACTCCAAGGACGGAGTTGGGCCGGCGGACACTATGATGGTGGTCCCAACCCCTGCAGCATGACAAGGCCAACGCATTAGTTATTTGAAGAAACGTGAATGCAGAAGGTACAAAAATATTAAATGCACTTACGTACCTCTCCCCATCAGGGAAGATCAACCACCTCTGCTCGCGGGTCGCCGGCACGGACGGGAGCCGTGTAGCACCACGCTGGTAGACGGTGCCACCCTCCTCCTCAAGATCAGTCGGCTCCCCGCCATCATCAGCATGGCCACTCGGCTCCTCGGGCTGATCCGGCCAGGTACCCCATCCGGATGTGTGCTCCTCCGGGGTCTCGTGGGCCGAACTCTCGTGGGCCGAAGGCCAGTCGACCCGAGGCTCGTGGGCCCAAGACCCGTGGACCGGAGTCCGTGTAGCCTCCTCCTCGCTATGCCCCGGATCCTACGCAAAATTTCGGCAGCACCTCCCCGCTGTTCTCCTGATACACGTCTCTGCAATAAACAGAGAGGATGTGTACCCGGAGAACAACAGGGGAGGCACTGACGAAATTTATGCGTCGGATCCGGAGCAAAGCATATGGGAAAACGAACCCAATCTAAACATACTCGGGCTGTCCATGGATAGCGTTGGACAATTCGAAAGAATCAAGGTTATAAATATGCAAATGCATGCATATTTATAACTATGACGCTTTCGAACGGGAGACACATATTGGTTACGCATACTGATGATTCAAGACACATATATATCTAGCTATCAAGTTTCATCGGAATAGATCAAATAATTAATGGGGGAGGAGGACATGTCATTTGTGCTCACCCACGAACGAAGGGGCAGAGCTCGTCAAACGCACGGTGAGGTCGTCGAACACCAAACCTCGCAGCGATGAAACAACTGCACATTTAAAACTACCCGATCAACACAATTATATATGATGTTTTTCATAACAAAATCGAAAGATATATGACCTAACTAATAATTCACAAATATATGACCCCGTCGGCTTCTGGAAGGCCAAAGAACACCTTTTCGGGGTCGGGGTCTCGGGGTCGGGGTGTCGGGTCGGGGTGCCGGGTCGGGGTCGGGGTGCCGTGTCGGTGTCGGGGTCGGGGTGTCGGGTCAGGCTCGGGGTCGGGGTGTCGGGGTCGGGGTCGAGGTCGGGGTCGGGGTCGGGGTCTCGGGTCGGGGTGTCGGGGGTGTCGTGTCGGGGGTCAGGGTGTCGTGTCGGTCTCGGGGTGCCGTGTCGGGGTCGGGGTGTCGTGTCGGTCTCGGGGTGCCGTGTCGGGGTCGGGGTCTCGGGGTCGGGGTGTCGGGTCGGGGTGCCGGGTCGGGGTCGGGGTGTCGTGTCGGTGTCGGGGTCGGGGTGTCAGGTTAGGCTCGGGGTCGGGGTGTCGGGGGTGTCGTGTCGGGGGTCGGGGTGTCGTGTCGGTGTCGGGGGTCGGGGTGCCGGGTCGGGGTCGAGGTGCCGTGTCGGTGTCGGGGTCGGGGTGTCGGGGTCGGGGTGTCGGGTCAGGCTCGGGGTCGGGGTGTCGGGGTCGGGGTCGGGGTCGGGGTGTCGGGGGTGTCGTGTCGGGGGTCGGGGTGTCGTGTAGGTGTCGGGGTGCCGTGTCGGTGTCGGGGTGCCGTGTCGGGGTCGGGGTGCTGTTTCGGGGTCGGGGCTTCGGGGTGTCTCCTCCTCCTCTTCTTCTTCTTCTTCTTCTTCTTCTTCTTCTTCTTCTTCTTCTTCTTTCTCCTCCTCCTCCTCCTCCTCCTCCTCCTCCTCCTCTTCTTCTTCTTCTTCTTCTTCTTCTTCTTCTCCTTCTCCTCCTCCTCCTCCTCCTCTTCTTCTTCTTCTTCTTCTTCCCCCTTCTACTTAACCTAAACCTAAACTAACCTAAACTAAAAACCTAAACTAATTAAAACTAAACTATTTAAACTAATTAAACCTAAACTTAAACAGAAAAAAACAAAAAAACAGAAGAAGAAAAAAAGGGAGGAGGGGCTCACTGTGGGGGAGGGCCGGGACGGGGCCGGCGACGGAGGGCCGGGGCGGGGCCGGCGACGGAGGGCCGGGGCGGGGCGGTGGAGGAGGCGGGGCGGCGGGGGCCCGGCCGGCGGGGGGCCGGGGCGGGGCGGTGGAGGAGGCGGGGCGTCGGGGGCCCGGCCGGCGGGGGGCCGGGGCGGCGGGGGGGATGGGGGGCGGGGGGGCGGGGCGGGGCAGTGGAGGAGGCGGCGGGGGGCGCGGGGCGGCGGGGGCCGTGGCGGCGGTGGGGCGCGGGGCGGCGGTGGGGCGCGGGGCGGCGGGGGGCCGGGGCGGGGGGCGACGGGGCGGTGGGGCGGCGGGGAGCCGGGGCGGCGGGGCGGCGGGGCGGCGGGGGCGACGGGGCGGCGGGGGCGACGGGGCGGCGGCGCGCGGCGGGCGGCGGCGGCGGCGGCGGGGTGGGAGGAGAAGGGCGAGGACGAAGTGAGTAACGGGCGGGGGGTACCTGCCGTTAGGCAAGTGCCCTCTTTGCCGTCCGCCAGCCTTTGCCGTCCGCCTTTCTGCCTCTTTGCCGTCCGCTAGCGAACGGCAAAGAGGTGGGCCGTTAGGATTTTTTCAAACGAGCGGGGGGTGGGGGCCACCACACTCTTTGCCGTCCGCCAGCGGACGGCAAAGATTCTTTGTCGTCCGCTGGCAGACGGCAAAGAGCTGGCAGATGGTAAAGAGCTTCTTTGCCGTCAGCCTTTTCTTTGCCGTCTGTTTATGTGTAGCTGATGGCAACGAGCTTCTTTGCCGTCAGCTAGCAGACGGCAAAGAGCTGGCAGATGGCAAATTAGCTGATTCCAGTAGTGTCTCTCTGTATGCATATGTTCATGACGATCTTCTGTTTCCTTCATTTGATTACTAGCTAGCGTGTCTACTCCTCTCCATACGTATATAGTGCGTAGCGTCGACCAAGCACGGAGATAAGAGAGGACACTTCTCTATATTAATTAGCTAGCTAACACAATATATGAAACACCTAAATTAACCACCCAAAACCCCTAAACCACCCCCTTTCAAAAAAACAAAAACCTCAGCTCCTGCCAGGTGCTGACGCGTGGATGCCTATTGGTCCCGGTTGGTGACACCAACCGGGACAAAAGGCCCTCCTGCCTGGGCTCCCCGCACCGGCCACGTGGACGGCCTTTAGTCCCGGTTCGTGTAAGAACCGGGACTAAAGGACTAGGGCATTAGTAACGACCCTTTAGTCCCGGTTCCAAAACCGGGACTAAAGGCCCTTATGAACCAGGGTAAAAGCCCCTTTTCCTACTAGTGTCTATGGCTGGACGTATTGCTGGCCTACTCCAGTCATCGCTACAAACGGCTGTTACAGCAGTATGTTACTTTCCTATGATATCATGATGGCTTGCTTATATTACTGTCAACATTTGCTGAAAAAATATACATGCTCATAACATGCTGTTCTTAAGATTGACTAAATCAAGAGCCCTTTTTTATTTGACTCCAACTTGATATGATGTTGTAGGCCGCCTGGTGTCCCTACCCTTCCTAATCCCAGAACCTTTCAAAGAAAAGCGGCATGGCAGTTGCAGGTGGTTCCTGGCTCTATCAGACGACGGCGAAAGATTGATGATCGTTCGCACATACCGGACGTGTTGTTTCGCGGAATACAATCACAGTCACTGCAAGGTCTTTGAGCAGGATCCCAGCTTCTCTAGGCCTTCAGGAATTTTTGACTGGAGGCTGGTAAGTAGCCTTGGTACACGCTCTCTGTTTGTCGGACTCAATTATCCGATTAACCAGGAGATAACCGACGGCAAGGATCATGATGGCAGCGCGGTTTCGTTCATCAGGCAAAACTGTGTGTACACAGCGTACCATGCGTCTCTGCATGCACCATACCCTGATATGTGCCACCACGCCCTGCAGCCCAAAGTAGGAGAGAGGGTCGCAAGTATCAGACTTTGACCTGCTGGCTGGAGTTTCCCCCGTCAGGCATCCATCTGGTTCAAGCCGTCAGCCAATCTCCACAGCTTAATAAATAGTAACGTCTAACTAAGCCAGTTAGTTAGATGCGTACACTTGGTGTAGTAGGATCTTTATTTAGTTTGATGCATACATTTGTTCTTTTTTGGTAGCCCTTTTGTAATGATGGCTGATGTTTGGTTTGGAAGAGAGAGCTGCGTCTTCACTCTTCTGGCCTGCTTACTGCTTCTGTTGCACCCCCAGCCCTGGTTGCTGCTGCTGTTGTTTTCGATGTACAATCAGTAGTATATTTCGTCTGTTGGTTGAATAAATGTGTTGTTAGAACAACAAACACAATGTTTTGGAAGTCGTTGCACGGTTCGATCCTTTAGTGCCCCGTACCGTACATACCGCATACTATTTTTTGTACGGAACACATTTTCCACTTGTTGATAACATGCAGCCCACTTATGAAGGCCCAATAGAGAAGCCCATAATTAACTGGAAGGGAGGCTCTCACATGAATCCGGCCCAGGTACATGCTCATGGTCCCCTAAACATAAATAAGTAAATAAATAAATAAATAAAGCTAAATGCTCACGAACCAGTTCTTTGGGAAAATAGCTAGCCCAGTATTTCTTTTTCAAGAATACCCAAGCTAGGCCTATTTGTTTTCTCTGAATTACTGGGCTGCAAATCTTTCAAGACGAGGAGGGATGCATTCCGGCCTGGCTTAAGAGTATGGTCAATGTCTGTTAAAAGTAATATCAAAAGGGGTTGAAAATTCCAAAAAAATTATAGCAAATGGGATATAAGTTTCTTTTTTTGTTTTTGTCCTTCACTTACGTATTTCATTGGATTTAACATGACATAGTACTAATTTATTTTTAAATCTGTTTTAGTATGGCTATTAATTTTTGGATTAAGAATATTTTGTTCCCGAGCAAAAATTTGCGAATTTTCAAAATTTCCCACATATTTAGTTAATTTTTTGACCCTGGTACTAACCAGAAAATGGCCAGCAATTCTAAAAATGGAAAACGGGCTGTAATAAATTCCATATGAATTAGAAAATGAGTAAAAATTATAAAAATAATAGCAAATGGGCTGTACACGCCACAGATTTCGAGGCTGACTTGTTTATGCAAGGCTTTGTTAGTGAACACACGATTCTAGCAGCAGTGAGTGTTGGATGTCCATCCAACGGCCGACGTGCTTCTTCAATCTCTGATCTTCCTGCTCCAGCCGCCTAAACTAGCACCGGTGGGACTGCCTGCTCCCTCCTCTTGTGGGCCGCTGTGATGCCGCGCAGGCTTCCCCGGCCCACCCTACTCCCTCCGCTGGCCTGGCCGCACGCAATCAACTGCCTCCTTATTACGTGAAAAAAATGATTCCTCCCACTGACATCTGGGGCGCACCGATTGCGAGGCTGACCTGTGGGCCTACAAAGTTGACGCGTACGCAGGGCTTGTCAACTTAGTCAACAAACGATTCTAGCAGCAGTAACCATTGGATTTGAATCGAACGGTCCTGCTGCTTCTTCAATCGCTGCTCTTCTTGCACCAGCCGCCCAAACCAGCGCCGGGGAGACCGCCTGCTCCTGCCTCCAGTGGCCGGCTGTGCTGCCGTTGAGGCCTCATCGCCCCTACTACTCCCACCGCTAGCCAGGCCCTGCGGCGACGGCAGCCTCACACCGCAGCCGAACCAGTGAACCCTCGTACTCCTCTCCGTGTGGGCATCCACTGCCACGTCTTCCCTGGCTCCGCGTCATCCCCTTCCTAGGCCTCGCCGTCGTCCACCGCCTTGGTGTTCTCGGCGCGGCGTGGTCAACGTGGTCAACGACATTCCATCAGAAGAGTACTGTACGTGGAGAGGCTGACAGCTGGGTCCACGGCCAGAGCCCAGTTTTTTGTGATTTGCCAAGTAAGTCGCTTTGTCAGGCCTGTTGGGCTGCAAATCTTTCAAGACGAGGAGAGCTTTCATTCGGCTGGCCGAGAAAATGGCCCATCAGTAATGAGAAATGGGTTGTACATTTTTAAAACACATCAAACCGGCAATTAGTTTCAAATATCTTTTTTTTCATTTCGAGATTTTAAATTACATTAATTTTATGCGTGGAGAATTTGTTGGATTTTATATTGATATACATTTATTTTTAAAATCAGTTTGAATGTGAGTCGAAATTTCGGGATTAAAAACAGTTCGGACCGCACCGAAATATGCAAAATTTCGTATAATTTTTTAACCGTGGCCACAATATGGCCTGTAATGCTAACAAAAAGAATATGGGCTCCAAAAAACCTTAATAATTAGCAAATGGGCTGTAAATTATTAGAAATAATGGCAGATGGGTTGTATGCTGTTTTCCACAGATTTGAGGCTTTCCTAAAAAAAGGTTGACGCACAAGCACTGACTGTTGGAAGTCCATCCAACGGCCGTCGTGCTTCTTCAATCTCTGCTCTTCCTTCTCCAGCCGCTCAAACAAGCGCCGGCGGGACTACCTGCTCCCTCCTCCCCACGGCTGGCTCTGCTGCCGCGTAGGCCTCACCGCCCCACCGTACTCCCATCGCTAGCCTAGCCATCCCTCTACTCACCCACACATGCTGTTATTCTCCGGCGACGGCAGACGAACCAGTAACCCTCGTACAGTCGTACTCCCCTCCGCGTGGGAAACAACTGCCAAGTCTTCCCTGCCTCTGTGTCGTTCCCTTCCTAGGCCTCGCCGTCGTCCACCGCCCTGGTGCTCTCGGCGCGGCCTGGTCTACATGGTCAACGACCGACATGCATCTGAAGTGGACTGTACGTGGAGAGGCCGACAGCTGGGTCCACGGCCGCACGCATGGAAATGCCTCCTTATTACGCGCAAAATAATGATTCCTCCACCTGACATCAGGGACCCACCGAAAGGGCCTCTGTATTTCATGAAAAAAATTACCGCCGCTGACAGCTCGGACCCACCAACTATATCTTCGCACGCAAGGAAGTGCCTCCTTATTACGCATAAAAAATGAATACTCCCCCTGTTAGCTGGGACCCAGTATAGTGGCAGGCTGACTTGTGGGCCTACTAAGTTGGCGGGGACGGAGGGCTTTGTCAACTTAGTCAATATGTACGATTCTAGCTCCAGTAACCGTACGATGTCCATCCAACGGCCGTAGTGCTTCTTCAACATCTGGTCTTCTTGCTCCAGCCGCCCAAAACAGCGCCGGTAGTGCTGCATGCTCCTGCCTCCCGTGGCCGGCTGTGCTGCCGCGGAGGCCTCACCGCCCCCTACTATTCCCACCGCTGGCAGGCCCTGCGGTGATGGCAGCCTCACACCACAGCCGAACCAGTGAACCCTCGTACTCCTCTCCGCGCGGGCTTCCACTACCGCGTCTGCCCCGGCTCCCCGTCGTCCCCTTCCTAGGCCTCGCCGTCGTCCACCGCCCTGGTGCTCTCGGCGCGGCGTGGTCAACGTGGTCAAGGAACGACTTCCATCGGACATGTACTGTACATGGAGAGGCTGACAGCTGGGTCCACAGCCGCAGCAAGGAAGTGCCTCCTTATTACGCGCAAAATAATTATTCATCCACCTGACAGCAGGGACCCACCGGACGGGCCACCGTATTTCGCGAAAAAAAAAATTCCCCCTGACTGCGGGGACCCACCAGCTACATCTTCGCACGCAAGGAAGCGCGTCCGGGCAGAAAAAACGATTCGCCCCCCTGACTGCTGGGACCCACCAGCTACATCTTCGCAGGCAAGGAAGTGCCTGACAGTCGGGACCCACCTGGTCAAAGCGTACGTAGCATTGTCATTCTGGCCGCGAACGTGTATGTACATATTGGTCGATGTAGAGGCGCGCACGTGTCGTAGTAGAGGCGCGCACGTGTCGTAGTAGAGGCGCGCACGTAGCATGTACACATACGTACAGCGGCCAGTGTGCAAGAAAGAAAATACGGCCACGTACGTACATACGGGCAGGGTCTTGAACGCCTACTCGCGCATGAGTACGGCCAGGGCTCGTGTACATGGCTGGGTCGGAACAGAGAAACAGTGTCATCGTCGTGTTCATGGGGAGCCAACCGGCTGGGTCGGAACGGAATGCGTCGTCGTGTTCATCGGGAGGGCTTGGACGGAACAGCCGATGGAAACGAGGCCTGGCGTACCGCAGAACGGAGGAAACGGCCTTGTGTTCGACCGGCCACGTTTGAAACAGGATCCTGTTCATCGGGAGGGGTCTGGCGTACCGCAAAACGGAGGAAACGGACCTCCTACGGTTGAAACGGGGGTCCTGTTGATCGGGAGGGGTGTGGCGTACCGCAAAACAGAGGAAACGGACTTGTGTTGGAGCGCTACGGTCGAAACGGGGGTCCTGTTCATCAGGAGGGGTGTGGCGTACCGCAAAACAGGACTCCACGGGATACTGTTCATCTCCACCGTCGACCCCCTCCAGCCTCCATGGGCTACTGTTCATCCACCGTCGACCTCCTCCAGCCTCCACCTGTGACTGTTCATCCACGGGCTCCTGTTCATCCAGCCTCCACCACGTGCTACTCCACCGGCTACTGTTCAACCAGCCCTCTCCACGGGCTCCTGTTCAACCACCCCTCCACGGGCTACTGTTCATCCAGCTCTCCACCGTCTACTGTTCATTCTGCCCTCCACGGGGTGGTCCTGTTCATCCTGGCCTCCACGGGGTCCTGTTCATCCAGCCCCAACTGGCTCGATTGATCGGGGTCCTGTTCATCCAGAGGCAACACCACGGGGTCCTGTTCATCCACCCCCACCGGGAACTGCTCATCCAAACCCCCCCAGCAACGCTCACTGTTCATCTAGAGGCAGCATCGATCGGCTTCAGTTAGCAGCAGTAGCGAAGGAATCGCTCGATCGGGTTCAGTTAACAGCCATCGATCGATCGCTCGGGTTCAGTAACGCGTAGCCTACAGTGCAATCGCTCGGGTTCAGTTAGAGCCCAACGCCTCGCTCGGGTTCTGTTAGAGCCAACGCCTCGCACACACACGCGTACGTGTACGAGAGAAACGCGCATCGCTCGGCCCCCGACCTTCCACCGTAACCGGGAACTCCCCGAAATTTTCCTCCCCCTCGCTTCTATCACGGTTTTTTCCGTCATGGACGGCCCAAAGAATGTCATGCAGCTACGTCTCCGGCCCGCCCAGGACGAAAAGCCCATTTTCTGTCATGATTTTTTGTCATAGAAGTAGGATCCCACCACATCTATTATGATACCGAGTTTTATCACAATTATCGTCATAGAAGTGTCATATGTATGACAGAAAAAAATTTCGTTCGGCCCAAAATGTCATGGATGTGTCTTTTTTTTGTAGTGCGACAGGGCGTCGTAGCTGGGTACATGTCCCGTCAGTACCCTCATTCCTTGTCGGGAGTGGGCAAGGCCCTCTGCGCCGTACTTGCACCAGAGGCCGGCCGCGCCGTACTTGCACCGGATGCCCGCCGCGCCGTTCGCATAGGTCTTGCCATTCGCCTTGTCCGCGGCCCGCTCGATGCCAATGAGCTGGTCGGTAGGCTCGACCGCCTCCTTGGCCCAGGTGTCCACCTAGGTGTAGTAGAAGAACATGGCCGTCACATCCTCGAGCTGGTGATCTCCGATGAAATAGCCAACTTGGAGCTCGAGATCGCGCTCCAGATGTACCGCGAGCGTGTCGACCGCTTGGACGAACGCCTGCATGAGTTCAGGTAGAGCCAAGAGCTACCGTAGGCAAGGGCTACTTGTCATGGTCTCATGGACGCGTTTTATTTTGTTGAGTCGTTTCGATGTGGATAGCTATGTATTCACAGCAATCATAGTATTGCTTTGTTTCAATGTGTGTACTCTGTTTTCCGTTCTTATATGTTCTGTTTCAATGTGTGTGTATACGCTTTCCATTATGTATATGTGGATGATAACAGCTAGATTCAAATTAGTATACAAAAACAGGTAAAAATGGAATTCATAATATATATATATATATATTAATTGTTCATTAGCTCATCACAGAATATATATAATATCATCACATATATGTGATGATACTTAACTACTAGGTACAATGCATAAATTAAAAATGAACAATACTAAAACTAATAATCCCTCCTGGGGGTAGTATTCTGGCAGCCCCTCGCCAGAAGCTCAGTGGTGCACGGCGTCTTCCCAGCGCGGAGGCATTACTCCGCCTCCTTTGCCTCGCAGCACTTGACGTACCAATTTGCCTCTTGCTGGAGAACGAGCAAGAACGATCTTGCCATTTCGTTGGGCGCCCACCGGAGCTCCTCATCGGTGGCACGCTGGAGCTTATCGGCCCACCTCCACGCAGTGATGAGGCGCCTAGCGCCTTTGACCTTCCTCGCGAAATACCCGTCTTCGTACACCTCCTCCGCACAACGACGCGCCCGCCCCCAAAGCTCCACCGCCTACTTTTTCCAGGCGGCATCACGGGCTTCACAGGCCGCCTGGTACCTGGCTTCCACCTCCTCCATCTCCTTCTTGAACACCACTTGCCTGGCTTTCTCAGCAGGCGGCAGCGACTTCCATAGACAAAGATTGTACTGGCCCAAAACCAATCCAAAGTTGGGGGGTCCGGCGCAACCTCGTTCGGCGGCGCGTAGGGGTCCTCGTTGCTGCTCTTCGAGTGAGAGTCCTCGGGGGGCGGCGACTCCTTGTCGGCCCGTGGGCAGACCAGCGGTGCCATGGCAGAGATTTGAGAGAGAGAGAGAGAGAGAGAGAGAGAGAGAGAGAGAGAGAGAGAGAGAGAGACGGCGAGCGAGGGGAGGATGTAGATGCGAATGCAGGCGGGACGACATGAGCAAGGTAGTATTCATTGGCGGTCGGAATCTAGATCGACGGGAATAGTACACACGCCGGTCGCCGGAATTTACGAGTACTGTAGTTTGAATGACACACGATTCCCGCAGAAAAATCCGTGTGTGAACTTAATAGCTGACGGTTTCCAATACAGAACCATGTCTGATTAATAACCCCCGCCACTCACCTTCCAAACCTCGAGGCGCGAAATAGAGCCAATCGTGTGGGGACTGGTTGTCTTGGCAGATCTTTACATTTTCTTTTTTGAACACCATATATTACATCGTCTGATGATTTTTTAACTCGCACACAAGTACACAAAAAAATGATTTTTCAAACCATTATGGTTAGCCGTTGCATGTAGATGTAGTTTAAATTTGAATTATGGTCATTAAATGGCTAGAAAATCACTTAAATGTCTTTAAAAGGTCAAATGACCCCTAGAGCTTTCCAAATTTTCACCTGACAGTTGTAGTAGTGCACGTTAAACGTAGAAACAATTTGAAAGCCGTTAGAGGAACCTATCTCCCGTTCGTCATCAAACATGCATTGTTCCCTCTCGGAACCACGAGCCTTCTAGTGAGTTGCTCCGGTTTGTGAGGGGTGTGTGTCCAAACTTTCGTCAAACAGGCCAATTTTTTTACCACATCATCTTGGTGGCATGACATTACATCAAGCAAGGTTTCATGTTTTTCTGATCATTTTTTAATTTTTTGGAATTAAAATGCCATGGCACTCCATGCATGTGTTCATGCCGTGAGACCAATATGTTTGAAAATTCCTTCTAATTTACTGCACATGGAATTAACTCGCACACAAGTACACAAAAAAATGATTTTTCAAACCATTATGGTTAGCCGTTGCATTTAGATGTAGTTTAAATTTGAATTATGGTCATTAAATGGCTAGAAAATCACTTAAATGTATTTAAAAGGTCAAATGACCCCTAGAGCTTTCCAAATTTTCACCTGATAGTTCTAGTAGTGCACGTTAAACGTAGAAAAAATTTGAAAGCCGTTAGAGGAACCTATCTCCCGTTCGTCATCAAACATGCATTGTTCCCTCTCGGAACCACGAGCCTTCTAGTGAGTTGCTTCAGTTTGTGAGGGGGGTGTCTCCAAACTTTCGTCGAACATGCCAATTTTTTACCACATCGTCTTGGTGGCATGACATTACATCAAGCAAGGTTTCATGTGTTTCTGATCTTATAAAAAAATTGAATTTAAATGCCATGGCACTCGATGCTTAATTGTGGCATAGCCGTTAGACCAATAAGTTTGAAAATTCCTTCCAATTTACTACACATGGAATTAAATCGCACACAAGTACACAAAATATGACTTTTCAAACCATTATGGTTAGCTGTTGCATGTACATGTAGTTCAAATTTGAATTATGGTCATTAAATGGCTAGAAAATCACTTAAATGTCTTAAAAGGTCAAATGACCCCTGAAATTTTCCAAAATTTAACATGACAGTTGTATTAGTACTACAAATTTTCTCGTACATTTAAAACACCATCCGTTGCCACTTTACTCCAAATTCGTCTTTCATAGCTAATTAAAAATATCCACCACATCACACACTTTTTTTTGTAGGAACCATTTGCGATGGAAATTTCTGGGTCTATTTAAGTCTTCGTCCTTAAGCTTCGCCGGCTCGTCTGCTCCAGTGCCAGCAACCCCTGAATCCACGAATCCCGATCCCCATTCCGGCACCCCCTTCTTGCAGAGATGGCGCCATGGAAACACTTCGTGAAGGCCTGTACGATGGCCGCGTCCTCCCCGAGTGCCGCCGCCTGCGCCGAGAGCGCCGTCGCCTACGCCGAGAATGCCGCCGCATCCGCATTGAGCGCGGCCACATCCAGTGAGAGGGCATCTGCGGCAGCCGATAGGGCAGTTGCAGCAACTGAGACGGCTGCAGCTGCTGCTGCGACGGCGGCTGCAAACACCGAGAGCGCTCAAGCTGCCGTTCGTGCCGCCGATATCGTCCTGGCCTGGGTCGAGGCCATCCACGTCAAGATCGAGGACGCACACGCCAAGATATTCCAGGCCACCTTGGAATCCAGCATGCAACCCACGTCCGAAAAGGCGGCGGTGGCCGTCGAGCACCTGCTTTCGTGAGATCGCCGAGCGGGAGCTAGAGATGCATGAGGTGGCGGAGATCGAGGAGCGTCGGGAGGAGGAGTTGCGCATGGCCGAGGTCGAGGTAGAGAAGAGTCTGTCCGTCGAGGAATCGGCGGTGGAGTACCAACGCGAGCTCTGGCGTAGCCACTACTATGAGTACTACAACCTTGAGGGCAGCGCCAAGGATGAGGATGAGGACGAGGACGCGGTCGACTTCAGCAGGGGGACGCGGAGTCCACCAACGGCGGCATGTCGCCAGGAAAAGTCATCGACTTCTCATCTCACACCGGCGATGCATAGGCCAGCGCGGCGGCAGATTTGTTAAAATTATGCGTACTTGGGCTTTGTTTTTAATGTTGGTCTTTTGTTAGAGCAGTGTTTAGGTCAACTAGCTCTGTTTAATTACTAAAATTGCTCGATTAAGTAAGTGTGGTCTGTGTGTTGTACGCTCTTTTGTGTGCCCAAATTAGCAAGCGATATTAAATTATGCAATGACGTACCCGGGGAAATTTCCACCAAAATTTGAACTATCAAACTCATCCCATGCGCGTAAAGCAGAAGAATCATTTGCGATGCACACAATTGTTCAAATTGAATGGTGTCCGGTGGCACCGCGCGCAAAGTTTCCCTCCACATTTCGAAATTTTTGGCCTACCGCCGAAATATCTCCCCCCTTCCCCACCCCCTTTTCTCCCCGACCACAAGTCACATTTCCCCTATTTCCTCTTTCCTTCCTTCCTTCCTTCCTAAGATATAGCCGCTTCCTCACTTGCTTCCTCGCTCTCGCCATCTCGCATCCTACCGCCGGGGTCACCATGTCTTCTTCAAAGACCTCTCTGGTGGTTCCTCCTCTGACGACGACTCCTTCACCACCCGGGTATGCCTCTCTTCTCTCTCTCGTTCTATGACTGGGAATGAAGGATTTTTACCCGATGGTTGATTTGAGTCATTTCTTCCTCTTGTAGCTCACTAGGACCATCAGTTGCAACGAATGGAGCGGGGTGGCTGAAGATCTGTCTGCTCATTGTCACCATTAATCTACATGCGTGAAGCTAGTTGCGTTTGAATCTGTGGATAGTGGGAGGAAGTTTCTGGCATGTGCAGAGAAGGTTAGACCCTCTTTCGTTGTTACAAATCATTTGTTAGATGTGATTCATACACTGTCACGGTCCCAACCCATTCATACCACACCTTCAACCAAACGCATCCTAAGACAATGTCACAGTTTGTACCTACTCCCTCCATTCCTAAATATAAGTCTTTTTAGAGATTTCAATAGAGACTACATACGGAGCAAAATGAGTGAATCTACACTCTAAAATATATCTAAATACATCTGTATGTAGTCTGTATTGAAATCTCTAAAAAGACTTATATTTAGAAACAGAGGGAGTAGTATCTAAAAATGTTGCCATCTCATCAGCGGTGCCATTAGAAAATTATTTGGCACCGCTTCAGCAGTTTGTGCAGCCAACTTTGGTCCACACATCCGAGCAGCCAAGCAGTAAAATACTAAATCTTTATGGCACGAAGGAACTGGGCATCGAAGCAACTAGGTGCTCCGGAGTCCGGGTCCTGATTTTTTTCCGCTGCATCGGCTCACCAGGGCACCAGTGCGAGATGTAGCAACAATTGTCTTTACACCGGTTTTGGCATATATAGTGGACGGCCTTAGTGCTATTAGTTCTATCTTACTAAATTTGTGCATGTACACACCTGTTAGTATCAATTTGCTGTCATCCAAACACTGTCGCTATGCTGTTGCAGTTATATTTACCTTCCTCATAAAATGTTCAATTTGTTATTTATAGTAAATGAGTAAGAACTTGTAGCATTGTTGTAGTTAATTATAGCTTCTAATGTTTCAGAATTTGGTTGTTGTCTCAGTAGCAATTAATTCATTTGCACATTGATCTTTTTGAGAAGATATGTCAGAATTAACATGTTTCTTCATTTTTTCAAAATAAGTATTGGTGATTTTCTATGTCGCTATAAACCCATTTCCCCTACAATTGTTACTGATCTAATTTTGAATATTATAGGATGAACGGAAGTGTTCTTACTTGGAGTGGGTTGATCAAGAGTTGCCACAGTCTTTGAAGATGTGCCTAGCAAAGCTCTGGAGCATGTATAAGGAAGAGAACAGAGGTAGGCTTAGAGAAAGTGTTGTCAACGCTGAAGAATATTTGAAGATGCGGGATAAAAAGAGGAAGGTGGAGAATGAGCTCAGATTTTTTAAATCAGACTTTGTTAAGATGGTGTTGGCGAAAGAGGAGGCACTTTCGCAGTTAGCTAGTGCAAAATAGGTTCTTACTGAACTGAAAGCAGAGGTGGATAAGATGAGCCTGGATGATCTCGATTAGGGAAATGAATATATTGTTATAATGTTATTCTTATGAAGTTGAACTGGCTATATGATGTACTGTGCTGTTTTCAGGTAGCTATCGTACTGTGATGTTAAAATATATTTATGTGCCTGATATGAAATTGGCAAACAGCTGTTCGATATGAAATTTGAATTTGTGTAATACTGGAATTATTAATTGTAAACTAATAAACCTGCTAAATGTGTCATCGAACTTTGCAAACAGTTCTAGCAGTAAAAACGCTTATGATGTAACCCAATGCCACATAGTTTTCTTCATCAAATCATGTGTGATGTAGTTGATAAAAGCAAACGGTTGACCAAGGCAGAGCGTGTGTGATAGTTACACCTATCACACACGAGCCTACACATAAACCTATGTGGGATGTACATACCAACGGAAACATTTTCCCTGGATTGACTGTGTGGGATGTACATACGAACGGAAACGTTTTCCCTGGATTGACTGTTTGGGATGTACATAACAACGGAAACGTATTCCTTGGATTGACTGTGTGTGATATACATACGAATGGAAATGTTTTTCTGGGATTCACCATGTGGGATGTACATACGAACGAAAACGATTGGGTTTTGATGCCTCGCCCGATCGCACACGAGCTCATTTTGCCCCAGCCTGTGTGCCAGGTGGGCCTATCCCCAATGGTTTCTGGGTCGTGTGGAAGGACCCCCCCTATCGCCCACACTCACTTGGTGGCAGTTCCAAATGTCGTCATGGAAAGGGGTTAAAAACCGTGTGTATAGCATCGACGTGTACCAGTGTTGGTCTGCAGATGCCTTGAAGAAAAGGAGACTATCATCAGCGAAAAGGAGGTTAGAGATTCCTAGGATCCCCTAGCAACTTTAGTCGGTGATATTGTGCCCTCTGCAGCCTCTTTCTTAAGAAGTGAAGAGAGACCATCAACCAAGAATAAGAATAAATACAAACCCAAGGGGTCGCTGAGGGAGTCCTGGATTAGGGGGTCCTCGGACAGCCGGACTATATACTTTGGCCGGACTGTTGGACTATGAAGATACAAGATTGAAAACTTCGTCCCGTGTCCGGGTGGGACTCTCCTTTGCATGGAAGGCAAGCTTGGCAATTCGGATATGTAGATCTCCTCCCTTGTAACCAACTCTGTGTAATCCTAGCCCCCTCTGGTGTCTATATAAACTGGAGGGTTTAGTCCGTACGACAACAACAATCATAATCATAGGCTAGCTTCTAGGGTTTAGCCTCTACGATCTCGTGGTAGATCAACTCTTGTAATACTCATATCATCAAGATCAATCAAGTAGGAAGTAGGTTATTACCACCATCGAGAGGGCCCGAACCTGGGTAAACATTGTGTCCCCCGCCTCCTGTTACCATCCGCCTTAGACGCACAGTTCGGGACACCCTACCCGAGATCCGCCGGTTTTGACACCGCCATTGGTGCTTTCATTGAGAGTTCCACTGTGCCGTCACGATAAAGGCTTGATGGCTCCTTCGATCATCGGCAACGATGCGATCCAGGGTGAGGTTTTTCTCCCCGGACATATCTTCATATTCGTTGGCTTCGTACTGCGGGCCAACTCGCTTGGCCATCTGGAGCAGATCGAGAGCTACGCCCCTGGCCGTCAGGTCAGGTTTGGAAGCTTGAACTATACTACCGACATCCGCGGAGACTTGATCTTCGACGGATTCGAGCTCATGCCAGGTGCGTCGCACAATCACGACGAGCGACTTAGCTCTGCTGTCGGACGGTGTTCGGGAGATCACACCTGTGGTTACTCCGGCCCTCAATCCGGAGCAGATCGTGCCGTCCGAGGACGGGTGGATAGACCCCCGCCACGGAGGCCGCACACTCAGTGGCGATAGAGCCAAATACTGACTTCACCTCCTATGAGACCTGTGTTGCCGGACCCTTGGATTCGTCCCCAGCCACGGGCTCCGAACCGCCAGTGTCTGTGCCTATCCGATCTGATTGGGCACCGGTCATGGAGTTTACCTTCGCGGATATTTTTCAGCGCTCGCCCTTGGGCGACATGCTAGATTCATTGAGGTCTCTCTCCTTGTCAGGAGACCCTCGGCCGAACTATGTCCGGCTCGAGTGGGAATCGGGCGACGAAGAAATTTGTTCCCCACCCACCACCCACTTAATAGCCACTGTCGACGACTTAACCGACATGCTTGATTTCGACTCCAAAGACATCGACGGTATGGATGATGATGCAGGAGAGGAACAGGAACCACCGCCCACAGGGCGCTGGACAGCCACTTCATCATACAATATATACATGGTGGATACACCCAAAGAAAACAACGACGAGGAACGGAAGGATGTAGCGAAGGATAATCCCCTCGAGAAGCAACCAAAGCGACGACGTAGGCGCCGCTCCAAATCCCGCCTCAGCAAAAACAGCGATAACAGCGCAAGAAAGAATAATACCCTGGTTGACTCCAAAGGAAACGATGACCACATGGACCCAGCGATGGAGCAGGATGAGCCAGCGGACGGCGAACATAGTACAGAGCCGCTGTCCGATCACGGTGACGCCGAGGGTAAAGCTCATCAACCTATCTCCGGAGAGGAGAACAGTCCGGACGACGATCCACACATCATCCCGGAAAGGCACTTGGAACAAGAGAACCTCCATAGAAGGCTTATTGCCACCGTGAGGAGCCTGAAGAAGCAGAAGCAAAGGCTTAAGGCTGCGCAGAATACGCTCAACAGCAGATGGAACAAAGTGCTTGAGACTGAAGAAAAGTACGGTGGCAGTCTCCACACAAAGAGCTATCCAAAGCGCAAGCTGCTGCCTTAATTCGATGACGAGGCTTTAGAGCCCATTCAGCAGAAAAATAAAACGGCCGATCAGCCGGACCGACCACCCCGTGGCCGCGACAGGGCGGCTAACGATGTCGCACACAAGTCAGCACACGATTTACGTGAGGACCTGCACCAAAAAGGAGGTATGACCAGGTCCATCTACGGATCTAGGAAGCGCGCTCCGGCACAGAATCATGGCCGCCCAAACGACTATACTGACCGAATAACAGCTCGGAATCAAAACCGAACACTACAACCATCAGAAGAATGCCATGACACATCCAAACACAGGGGTGCCGCGTAGCCCCTATGCTTCACTGATGAGGTGCTGGATCATGAATTTCCAGAGGGATTCAAACCTGTGAACATAGAGGCATACGACGGAACGACAGACCCTGGGGTCTGGATTGAGGACTTTATCCTTCACATCCACATGGCTCGCGGAGAAGATCTACACGCCATCAAATATCTGCCCCTCAAGTTGAAAGGACCAGCTCGGCACTGGTTGAAAAGCCAACTCGAAAACTCAATCGGAAGTTGGGAAGAGCTTGAGGACGCTTTTAGGGCTAATTTTCAAGGGACCTATGTCCGACCTCTGGATGCAGACGATTTAAGTCATATAATTCAACAGCCCGGAGAGTCAGCCCGAAAGCTTTGGAACAGATTTCTCACTAAGAAGAATCAAATCGTCGACTGCCCGGATGCCGAAGCCTTAGCGGCTTTCAAACACAGTGTCCGGGACGAATGGCTCGCCAGACACCTCGGCCAGGAAAAACCGAGGACAATGGCAGCCCTAACAAGCCTTATGACCCGCTTTTGCGCGGGCGAAGACAGTTGGCTGACCCATAGCGGCACCAGCAACCCAGGCACATCCGAATTCAGGGATGGCAATGGCAAACCGTGATGCAATAAAAGCAAGCGTCAGAACAATGAAGACAGCCCAGACAACACGGCGGTAAACGCCAGATTCAGGGGCTCTCGACCCGGTCAACGGAAAAAGCCATTTAAAGGCAGAAGAGATGGACCGTCTAGCCTAAACAAGATTCTAGACATATTATGTCAGATTCACGGCACCTCCGACAAACCTGCAAATCACACCAACAGAGAATGCTGGGTCTTCAAGCTGGCCGGCAAGCTAAATGCCGAACACAAGGGGAGGAAGACACCAAGTGAAGACGAGGATAAGCCTCGCCATCCGAACACTGGGGGACAGAAAAAATTCCCACCAGAGGTCAAAACAGTGAACATGATTTACGACTCACATACCGAAGAGGAGGCGCAAATGCGCACTCCGAGATGTATACGCCGTGGAACCCGTCACCCCCAAGTTCAACCCTTGGTCGGCCTGCCCGATCACTTTTGATCGCAGGGATCACCCGACTAGTATCCGGCATGGAGGATCGGCTGCCTTGGTGCTAGACCCAATAATTGACGGATATCATCTCACCCGAGTCCTTATGGATGGCGACAGTAGTCTTAATCTGATATATCAGGACACCGTCCGCAAAATGGGGATAGACCCGACAAGAACCAGCCAAAGCAATACTACCTTTAAAGGAGTAATACCCGGCCCAGAGACCCGCTGCACGGGCTCTCTAGTACTAGAGGTTGTATTCGGTTCTCCTGACAACTTCCGAAGCGAAGAATTAACCTTCGACATCACTCCATTCCGAAGCGGCTACACTACTCAGAAGAACGGCCTTCGCTCGTTTTAATGCAGTACCGCATTACGCTTATCTTAAGCTTAAAATGCCCGGTCCATGTGGCATCATCATAGTTAGAGGAAACACAGAGCGTTCCTTACGCGCGGAGGAATATGTGGTGGCTCTAGCAGCCGAACACTGAACGGCCTCTCCAACCAGAATAAATGATCGGTCATCAAGACCGCGGACACGGCTAGATGAGTCCGGCGCACCACTAGCTGTAACAGCTCAGATAAACCCGAGATTGGGTCGATGGATATACCCCCATTGGTGGTGCTAGGGGCTTCCCGCATGTAAAAAGGGCTATAGTTCGGCTTGACCCTATTTAGATTGCATTTTAATGGTTAATTAAGATGACCAATTTTTCGCACGGAGACTTTTACATGGGTTTTTTCTCTTTTACAGATGATCATCGTGCTACACCCTTCCAGGATACGGCACAACGGAGAAACAGGCGCAGACGTGCAGCAGGGTCCCGCTCAAAGGTTTCTTTTTAGATTAAGACCCTGTGTAAACCTTTTTTACTGTCTCTTGTTGCTTCACACCCTCCGGATACTCAACACAACCGAGAGGGATGATGGCGTTATTGACATTTCATCACGTGAGACTAATGCACGTACCTGGAAATTCAGGGTTTATTATCGAGGGCGTTACTCAGCCCAGCATATGTTGTAAAGTCCGAATACCTTAGGGAGTGTTCGGCGTCGCGAGTTTGGCCTTATATGCATCAGCTCCGAATCATGACTTTGGTCAATAGTTGGGTTTGCCCGGCTCCCGTGTTTTGCTACCTTACGTTCCGCTCTATCGGCTAAGGTGCCACCGGGAGAACTGCTGTGATTGTGCCCTGGTTCATCTGGATGAGCACCTCACTAGAGAAAGCCGAAAACTGACTGTCATGATAAAGTGCGAGGCTGGTCAACCACTCGATGACTCAGCGGAATCTTCACGATTCCTCCGCATTAACGAAGGACCGGTTTCCTGGTCATGTATGTACACGCACCGTACTCGGATGAGCGCGGAAGTACCAAGGGCTATATAGTAGCCCCACCGTCAAACTCCTATGGCTAAGTGAAAGTGTTAAAGCTATATAGTATGATTGCCTTGTTCGCCGCGCTACCACCTCCTTAGTGGACCAAGATGTTGGATCAAGTGTGAATACGCGCTTTTCTGAACACCCCCGCATTATATGCATGGGGGTTGAAGCCGACGACTGCAAACTTTCAGGCTATATACATACATAAACGGCCGCTAGGAGACATCATAATACTTTCAGGCAAAAGTATAAACACGGCCTTTATAATCCAAATAGCATTGTTTTTACAATTCGGATACATGTCACTCGAACATGATACTCTTCGAGCGCTGAGCCTCTATTAAACGAGCGCCTTCTAGGACTTCTTCAAAATAGTGCTCGGCCGAGACCTGGCCTACGGCCGGATCCCGGGTTGCAATAGCGGTGGCCTCCATCTCTGCCAAGTATGTCTTAACATGGGCAAGAGCCATCCGCGCACCCTCTATGCACGCCGACCTCTTTACAGCGTCGATATGCGGCACAGCACCAAGGAATCGTTGCACTAAGCCAAAATAACTATTCGGCCTTGGTCCCTTCAGCCAAAGATAATCCACGACAGAACTCATGGCAAGTCCGGACAACCTATGGAGCTCGGCCCACTCGGCCATTTGTTCATTTAACAGCAGCGGACGCGTTGGAGCACTGCACTACGACCAGAACAACCTTTCAACTTCATGATCTTTCTGATCTTTGAAAAACTCAGTCGCATCAGCAGCACTCATTGCCAAGTCCAAGTACGCGTCTGCAGCACTCCATAATTGATCCAGAGGGGCATACTTTGGATCTCCGAACTTCGTCCGCAACAAAAAGGGCTTCCCAACCGTGATATCTCCGGCTTGATGGAGTTCCTCCTTCGCCGCTCTGATTTTAGAGCGGGTTTCCTTGGCTGCTTCCATGGCTTTCTTCAAGCCTGCCGCTTTCTCTTGGCTTTCCTTTTTAAGAAGCTCATACCGGTCAGCGGCATCTTTCAGCTCAACAGCCATCTTGGCTATTTTATCTTTGCTCTGCCGATGAGCACCCTGTTCGGCTCTTAACTCTTCGGCCGCCCTTAGGGCGACCGCATCACTTCTCCTGGCTTGTTCCTTGGCTCGGGCAAGTTCCGCCCGAAGGGTCTCCACGGCGGCAGCTCCATCTGCAGTCACAGCATATTATAGATACTAGCATCATGCTCCTCTTAATATCTGTTGACCACCCAAAAATACATACCCTGTGCCTCGTCAAGCCGCTTGTTCACAAGCGCGATGTTGGCATCTACCGCATCAAGCTGCCGCCTCAGTTCGGCAAACTCACCAGTCCGGCCAGCCACCGGACCCTCAGCCGCCTGCACATGAAAGCAGCATGATCATTACCTGGGACTATGATCCTCTGTTTGCCGCCTCTGGACAGCAACCAGAGTCTCAGGGGCTACTATCTGTATAGTGCACACCTAGCGTGTGCAGTACTATCAAAATATATATATATTACTTTGCGTACCTCAAAGCCTCTTAGCAGGCTCGTAAAAGCTTCATGCAACCCACTTTTGGCAGATGAAATCCTCTCAACCACCGTACCCATTAAAGTACGATGCGCCTCTGAGATAGCCACTTGCTCCAGAAGACCCATCAGTGCGTCCGGTTGTGCACCGGACAGTCCCGGACTCTTTCTGTTGCTCTCCTTAGGAGCCGAATACTCCGGACTTCGGGTGGCCGAAGGGTTACCTTCTGGCCTTGGCGCATCAGGAGAAATCCTCCATGACGACACCTCAAGGTCGTCCGCCCCATGAGGCGGGGAGACAGGGGGAGGCATTTCGCTCTCCATCATCTCCGAAAGAAGATCCCCCGAAGACGAACTCTGTCGAGAAGGGCTACGATCCGGACTGCAAGACATACGTCTCGGTTATTATCCTCGAAGATAAAGCAGGATATATTTACCAAAAGTACTCTTGTTTACTTACAGCTCGGTGGAGGGCTGACCCCCTTGCAGGCACTGTGCGGTAAGGATGCCCTCCGGGGCAGGGCCCCTGGCGAAGGTTTCTTCCCTCGTTTGGAAACCCTCATTTCCAGGTCTTCAGAGGCGGTCCTTTTCCTTCCTTGGGGAGAGGGGATTCTAGATTCTTCTCCCCGATTTTCCTCCTTCGCGGAGACACTAATTCCCCTGGTTTGGATGAGTAATGCATGAGGCCCGCTTTCGGCTTCTTTATTCCTCCCTTTATCTTCCCCTGATGGCACTTGATAAGGTGCGTGCTCAAGCATCATGGCTAGTCCAGGATCCGGTGAGCCTTCGGGAAGGGGGGCGAACACCTGATCATCTTCGCCTTTCTTATCCAGTCCTGGCCAAGAGCGATTTTTTCAGAATGATGTTGTGACAAATAAAAAGACAGCATGTTCGGCCGTAGAATTACTTACGTGGGTATCTGGACGGTTGCATTTCAGACCCGCATCCTCGGTGGTGTCCGGACACTTTATTCGTGATCTGAAGAACAATCCATACATCTCTTCGAGCGTCACGCCGAAGAATTGCTGAATAGTTCACGGTCCTTCCGGGTTGAACTCCCACATACGGAGAGATCGACGTTGGCATGGCAGGACCTGACGAACTAGCATAACTTGCATTACCGTGACAAGACTGACATCTCTCTTGAGGAGATCTCGGATGCGACTTTGCAATGTCGGCACGTCATTAACTGGCCCCCAGTCCAGCCCCTTGTTGACCCATGACGCCGGTTGTGGCGAGGGGCCCGAACGGAAGGCGGGGGCAGCTACCCACTTAGTACTTCGGGGAGCTGTGATGTAAAACCACTCCCGCTGCCATAAGTTGGACATCTCCGGGAAGGAACCCTTTGGCCATGGAGCATCGGCGCCTTTGCTTATTATGGCACCTCCGCATTCTGCGTGTCGCCCATCGATCATCTTCGGCTTCACATTGAAGGTCTTGAGCCATAAGCCGAAGTGTGGGGTGATGCGGAGGAAGGCCTCACACACGACGATAAACGACGAGATGTGAAGGATGGAATCTGGAGCTAGATCGTGGAAATCGAGCCCGTAATAGAACATAAGCCCTCTAACAAAGGGATCAAGACTAAAGCCTAGCCCTCAGAAGAAGTGGGAAACAAATACGACACTCTCGTTGGGTTCGGGAGTGGGGATGACCTGCCCTTGAGCAGGCAGCCTGTGCGAGATTTTGGCGGTCAGATACCTGGCTTCTCTTAGCTTCTTGATGTCCTCCTCTGTGACAGAGGAGGCCATCCACCGGCCTTGAAGGTTGGATCCGGACATGATTGAAGGTCCGAAGCACTTAGCCTGAGCCTTGGGTGTTGGAACTCGAGGTGGGGGAAGGGAAGGATCGAGCGCGAGAAGAAAAGGACAGGCCTTGGCCCCTTTATAAAGAGGGCGAATATCAAGCGTCCTCCGCGTGGCCATTTGGAACTTGCCTAAAATCGAGGAGTCATACTAACAAGCACGATTGGGTTACCCACACCCGTATTGATGAGAATCCTGTGATAAGGGGAACACGATCTCTGCTTCGATAAGACGTGCCAATAAAACCGCCTCGCAACACGTGCAGTGGCAGGCTGGGAAAAATGGTTCGTAATGACCGGACCACGGCAGGATGTCACGTTATGAAAAGTTGTCAGCAGATTAGATTTGTGGAATATTATACTCTCTACGGTGGTATGTGGAATTTCTTTTGCAGAGCCGGACATGATCCTTCTGTTCAAAATCTTCTATGGAGTGTTCGGAGGAGGAACCCGCCTTGCAATGCCGAAGACAATCTGTGCGCCGGACTCGTCGTCATTGAAGCCTGGTTCAGGGGCTACTGAGGGAGTCCTGGATTAGGGGGTCCTCGGACAGCCGGACTGTTGGACTATGAAGATACAAGATTCAAGACTTCGTCCCGTGTCCGGGCGGGACTCTCCTTTGCGTGGAAGGCAAGCTTGGCAATTCGGATATGTAGATCTCCTCCCTTGTAACCGACTCTGTGTAACCCAAGCCCCTCCGGTGTCTATATAAACCGAAGGGTTTAGTCCGTACGACAACAACAATCATAATCATAGGCTAGCTTCAAGGGTTTAGCCTCTATGATCTCGTGGTAGATCAACTCTTGTAATACTCATATCATCAAGATCAATCAAGCAGGAAGTAGGGTATTACCTCCATCGAGAGGTCCCGAACCTGGGTAAACATTGTGTCCCCCGCCTCCTGTTACCATCCGCCTTAGACGCACAGTTCGGGACCCCCTACCCGATCCGCCGGTTTTGACACCGACAGTCACCTTGCCTCAGACCCCTAGTGTGAGTGAAGGTCTCCAAGATCTCACCATTTGTGACGCCCGGATATTTAAGCTACAGAGAACCTCTGCTAATGATGCCACGTCACCTTGATTATTGTTACTAATCTCGCGTTAGTTCGAAACAGGTTAATTATAAAATGTTAAAATATTTTATTTAATAAATGCCTTTTGTTAATTATAAAATGTTAATATATTTTATTTGGGGGTTTAAACTCTAGCATCAGGGGTATTATTAGTAATAGTGATTTTGGTACAACTTTTATGTTTTTTTATAAAAACTTAGATAAGATGGTACTAAAAATAAAACAGTAAAGGGAAAGATAAATAAAAAGAAAAGACTAAAAAGAATTAAAACAAAACAAAACAAAGTATGAAAAGGCTCCCCCCTCCACTGGGCCGAATGGCCCAGCTGGCCGCAGCCGGCCCAGCTGGCCGAAACCGGCCCAGCTGGCCGCCCAATCGCCCTGGCCTATATGGCCCTCCCCACCCCTGGAACCCTAACCGACCCCCACTCCTCCCGCACGATCCCCTCCCGTCTCCCTCTCGTTTCTCCAGCCCTGCCACGCTCCCCACTCTCCCCCACGACCTCTTCCCCCATCCCGATTCTGGATCGGGGCGCACGCCTGCGCCCCGTCGTCGTCACCCCGTGACGCCGCTCGGACCCGCCCTCGCCGGACCGATCCATCCTCGACTCCTTCTCGCGGTCCTCTGCACCACCTCGCCGCCCGGGTCCTCTCCTGCCGCCATCGACCACGCCGGCGCCGCCCCATCCCCGGTCTCCTCCTCATCGGCCGACCCCGATCCCGCTGCCTTTTCCCTACGGCCCCGCCGTGAGCACCGCACCTCCCTCCTTCTTCCCCTCTGCCCTCCACCCTCGCGCGTCGCCTAGGCTCGCCACAGCCCCGCTTCCCTCCCCGCGCGTGCGCGCTCACCGCGTTCGCCGCGCGCCCCGGACGAGTCGCCCGCGCCCCTGCCTGCATCGCCACCGCGCCGCTCGCCCCGTCGACGCTGCCGCCTCCCCTACTCCTGCCTCGCTCCCGCAAACCCGGTTGTTCACCACGCAGCCACCGCCACGCACGGCCAGGTACTGTTGCTGCTGCACCCCACCGGCGCTCGCTCGCGTGCCCGCCTCGCTGCGGCCCCCGACCGGCCTCCTCGCCCGACCGGCGTGGCCATGTTCTGGCGCGCCCTGCCGTGCCACCACCTCCCCTCGTTAGCGCTCGCTACTGCGGCAGTGTCTGCAGCTCCTACGGTGCTAATGTGCGAGCACGCGCCCCGCCCCTAGCCTGTGCCTCTGAACACAGGGCCCCCATGGAAAAGAACATAAAGAAAAGAAAATAGTAAATAAAACCAATGATTTATTGATTAGTTAATTAACTTAATTAGCTAATTAACTTCTAATTAGCCTAATGTGAGAATGACAGTAGGCCCCCACTGCTTAATTAGATTAATTAAAACATTAACAAAACTCTGATGAATAGAACTGTCACTTACAATGGGATCCCACTGGTCCCATTGACCAGTCGAATGCTGACTGGGATTGCCCCAGTCAATGACAGGTGGGCCCCCTGTTGACATGTTGACCAGTCAACTGGTCAATAGTTGACCTACTGACTCAGCCTCTGGCCCCACTGTCAGCCTGGCATACACTATGTTGTGTGCACTTTCTGTGTGCACTTAGCGATTTAACTTTTATTTTTAAATTAATAATAATTTTAGAAAATGTTTAATACTTTAAAAATTAATATGAAATAATTCGTAACACCGCTGAAAATACTTTGTACATGAAAGTTGCTCAAAACGACGAGACGAATCCGAATACGCAGCCCATTCGTCCGCCACACTTTCCTAGCATAGCGAAAACACAACTTTCCCCCTCCGGTCTGTCTGTCCGAAAACGCGGAACACCGGGAATACTTTCCCGGATGTTTGCCCCCTTCGCCGGTATCACCTATCCCTGCGTTAGATCACCCCTGGCACCGCGTATTGCCTTGTTATGTTTTGTGATGCTTTGTTTGCTCCGTATTTACTGTTTCTTCCCCCCTCTTCTTCCTCGGTAGACCCCGAGACCAGCGTTGATGCGATTGAATACGACTACGTCACCGACGACCCTTCTTCTTGTGCAACAGAGCTTCCAGGCAAGCCCCCCCCCCTTGATCACCAAATATCGCCTATTCTTCTCTCTACTGCTTGCACTAGAGTAGTGTAGCATGTTACTACTTTCCATTAATCCTATCCTGATGCATAGCCTATCCTTGCTACTACTGTTGTTACCTTTACCTGCAATCCTACATGCTTAGTATAGGATGCTAGTATTCCATCAGTGGCCCTACATTCTCGTCCATCTGACATGCTATACTATCGGGTCGTGATTACTCGGGAGGTGATCACGGGTTTATACTTACATACATATTATATGATACATGTGGTGACTAAATTCGGGTCGGCTTGTAGAGTACCCGCAAGTGATTCCGATGTGGGGGCTGAAAGGACAGGTGGCTCCATCCCGGTAGAGGTGGGCCTGGGTTCCCGACGGCCCCCTACTGTTACTTTGTGGCGGAGCGACAGGGCAGGTTGACCACCTAGGAGAGAGGTGGGCCTGGCCCTGGTCGGCGTCCGTGGTTACTTCATAATAACATGCTTAACGAGATCTTGGTATTTGATCTGAGTTGGGTCGTTGACCTTATACGCACTAACCGCCACGTGGGACAAGATATGGGCAATCGGCGTTGTTGTATCAGTCGAAGCCTTCATGACGTCAGCGACTGAGCGGCGCGTGCCAGATTGGACTGGAACGCCTGCTCTTGTATTAGGGAGGCTAGGTCTGCTTCCGGCCGCGTACGCAACGTGCAGGTGTGCAATGGGCGATGGGCCCAGACCCTTGCGTGCATAGGATTTAGACCGGCGTGCTGACCTCTCTATTGTTCCTAGGTGGGGATGTGACGTGTTGATATTCCGAGGCCGGGCATGACCCAGGAAAGTGTGTCCTGCCAAAGGGGATCGAGCGTGTCGGGTAATGTGGTGCACCCCTGCAGGGAAGTTGATCTATTTGAATAGCCGTGTCCATGGTAACAGGCGACTTGGAGTTGTACCTTGACCTTATGACAACTAGAACCGGATACTTAATAAAACACACCCTTCCAAGTGCCAGATATAACCCGGTGATCGCTCTCACACAGGGCGACGAGGGGAGGATCGCCGGGTAGGGTTATGCTACGCGATGATACTTGGTGAACTTACCATCTACTTTCTTCTTCATGCTGCAAGATGGAGGCTGCCAGAAGAGTAGTCTTCGACAGGACAAGCTATCCCCCTCTTATTCTGGCATTCTGCAGTTCAGTCCATCGATATTGCCCCTTTACATAGATACCCATGCATATGTAGTGTAGATCCTTGCTTGCGAGTACTTTGGATGAGTACTCACGGTTGCTTTTCTCCCTGTTTTCCCCTTTCTATACCTGGTTGTCGCAACCAGATGCTGGAGTCCAGGAGCCAGAGGATCCCGAGGATGATTCTACGTGGAGTTCGACTTCGAGGAGTAGTTACGAGGTCCCAGGCAGGAGGCGTTGCTTTTTCGATCGTTGCTACTTTTGTGCTAGCCTTCTTAAGGCAATCTTGTTTAACTTATGTTTGTACTCAGATATTATTGCTTCCGCTGACTCTTGTGTATTCGTGAAAGTGCGTTATATCGACTAGGGGGGTGAATAGGCAATTTTTAGAAATTCTTCACTGAGGAATTTGTGGGTGAGGAAATTCCTTAGCGAAGAACTACTTGCAGCGGAATAAGTACTCAAAAGTATGCATAGCAGAACACAAGCATAGTCATCATGATGAAATGAAAACAAGCACAGAGTACAGAAAGCGTAAACACAGGATTACACAGGATGAAGACAAACAGACTGAAGAAATTGACTGAGGAAATTGAGAAAGTCTTCAGTCAAAGTCTTCAAACACAGATATGAACAAGCATACACACAGTAATGAGGAAATGAAAGAGTTGAGGAAATAGAACCAGTTGGCTTGGTGAAGACAATGATTTGGTAGACCAGTTCCAACTGTTGTCTCAGTTGTACGTCTGGTTGGAGCGGCTAGGTATTTAAACCTGAGGACACCCAGTCCCGGACACACAGTCCTCACGGTATTCTCCTTGAGCTAAGGTCACACAGACCTCTCCCAATCACTCGTGGTAAGTCTTCCGGTGACTTCCAAACCTTCACAAACTTGGTCACTCGACGATCCACAATTTCCTCTTGGATGCTCTAGACCATGACGCCTAACTGTCTAGAAGAAGCACAGTCTTCAAAGGTAACAAGCGTCGGATCCACGTAGGATCAATCTCTTCAGTGATGCTCAATCACTTTGGGTTTGTAGGTGTTTGGGTTTGGGGTTTTCCTCACTTGATGATTTTCACTCAAATTCCTCGAAGGATGGGATGCTCTCAAATGAGAAGTGTTAGTTTCTCTCAGAGCAGCCAACCAGCTAGTGGTTGTAGGGGGCAGCTATTTATAGCCTAGGGAGCAGCCCGACATGATAAGACATAAATGCCCTTCAATGATATGACCGTTAGGTGGGTAGATATTTTGGGACAGCTGGCGCATAGCACAGCAACGGTCGGAAATTTGAGGTTCAAATTCCTCAGGGCTATCATGTTCCTCACTGTGTAGGCAATCCGCACTGGCGAATTCCTAACTCCTCAGTCAAAAGAAATTCCTCAGAGACCAGAAGAACTTCGTCTCTGTCACTGAAGAATATGACTGAACTGTATGAGATTTCCAATGGCTTCACTCGAAGGGATTGGTAGGTGTGGGATTTTGAGTTGAGCATCACATGGAAATTTTTCCTTAGTATTTCCTCGACCCCCTTTAACAGTACGGTGTTTCCTATGACTCAAGAAAGAGAAAATGAAAACTACGAAAACAAAAGTCTTCACGCTTCATATTCCTCAAATGAATACTAAGTCTTCAGGGTCACACCAATTTCTTCACTTTCAAAGTCTTCAGAAATCCAAAGTCTTCAGTCGTAGAACTTCATTTTTAGGGGTCGACATTCTCTGTAAATATCAAACTCCTCATAGACTTATAGATCTGTGTACACTCACAAACGCATTAGTTCCTTAACCTATAAGTCTTCAATACACCAAAATCACTAAGGGGCACTAGATGCATTTACAATCTCCCCCTTTTTGGTGATTGATGACAATATAGGTTAAGTTTTCAACGCGGATAAACATATGAAGTGTAAATACTGATATTGAGGAATTTGATTGCAAGATATAGAAGAACTCCCCCTGAAGATGTGCATAGTGAGGAATTTGCTTTTGAAGCAATGCACACTTGAAGAGTTGAATCATGGAGATCTCCCCCTATATCTTGTAATTCATACACGCATTTGACATATAATATGAAGAATTTGAAATGCATGATGAAATATGGTGACTGATGTAATTCAGCATGCGTGCAATAACACTAACGAGGAATAAGCATGCAGAAGAACATAGCAAAAGTATCAGGTCACCATAGAGTTTAAGTTTACAACTCGATCCAGCAAAGTCTTCAAAAGAACGAGAGTTGCAACTTAGAAAAAAAGCCCATAAGATAGACCCGCTTGAAGACTAACTCAAATTTCTCCCCCTTTGTCATCAAATCACCAAAATGGTTGAAAATGAGGACTAACGCCCCTGAAGAATATCAAGGTGATGAAGGAGCATCAGCATTGTTGGGGTCGTTTGTTGTAGTAGGGCCTGCCGCTGTGTCGTCCAAATCTTCATGTTCATCAGTGTCACGTGATGAAGAATAGGAGCTGGCCACCAAGGAAGGAACCTTGACCTTCTTGTACTTCTTCGGAGGAGGAGGTGCAGCCCAGTCAAGATCGTCCTTGAGACCCATTGTCTTTAGATCTTCTTCACTGTAGACTTGAGACAGAACAGCCCAGGTGCGGTTAAGGATTTCATGAAGGTAGTAGTGGTTTTTCTTCACTGCATTATGGGTAGCAGTCATGTTGTGAAGAATTGAACCAAACTGACGCTTTACCCATTTATTATTGCGATCAACCTTCTGGTGAAGACTGAGGAGAAGCTCACGGTCAGTCATCACCCTGGGTGCTGTGCCTTGAGGAGTTTGCTTGGGAGCGTTTGTGGCAGAGTTATGGGTGGTAGAGTCATCATTGGTGGAGTAGGATGCAGCCTTGCGAAATTGTCCATCCAATGGACGAATGCCTTCATCAATTATAGCAGTAGCCTTGCCCTTTTCATCAGCTGAGGAAAATGTCCGTTTGAGGACTTCAATTGGGGGCAAGTAGCTGCAATGGTTCAGTGTATTAGCTTTATAGTTGAGAGAAGACCTTGTCCTAATGAATCTCATAATCCAAGGTGCATAAGGCTTCAGCTCAAACGGTGACATGGCGACGTTGGCCAGAGTCCTCATGAAGAAATCATGGAAGTTTATGGGAATGCCATGAATGATATTGAAAAGCAGATTCTTCATGATGCCAACGACTTCTTCTTCATTTGAGTTGTGGCCCTTGATAGGACTCAATGTCTTTGTCAGAATGCAATAGACAGTCCGAGGCACATACAGCAATTCCTTCACAAGGAATCTTGTTCTTGAGGTCTGACCTGGCTTCAAAGGCTTCATCAGCACTTGCATGTAGTGATCAGTAAGCTCAGGTTCATTGTAGATGCAACAAGCACCTTCAAGGGGCGTACTGAGAGGTAAGGCACAAAGCAATTCAGAAGTTGGTGCCTTGTAATGAGTGTTTTCAGACATCCAATCCAGCACCCATGAATTCACATCCTCAGAATTTCCAGTGATGTGCAGTGTTGCATAAAATTGAAGAATTAGTTCTTCGTTCCAATCACATATGTCAGTGCAGAAGTTTAGCAATCCAGCGTCGTGAAGAACACTAAGGACTGGCTCAAAGCACGGCAAGGATTCCATGTCCACGTGAGGAATGTGCTGATGATCGAAGACTTTGTCTTTGTCGAACAGCACTGAGGAATAGAAATTTGCCTGGCTGGCAGTCCAGAAACGCCTCTTCCTTATGCGAGCAGAGTCATAAGGGTTGTAATCAGTGAAGAATACATGCTCGCCAAAGAAGGCATCTGTCTTGAATTTCTGCTTCCTGGAGAATGGATCCTTTGGCTTGGGCAGAGGGGTGTCAGTGAGTTGCATCATGACCTCGGGAATCGCAATCTCAGGTTCTTCAGGCTGAGGAATTTCTGGTTCCTCTTCAGTGGCAGCCTGGTTCTTCAATTCTTCATTTTCAGTTTCTTCAGCACTAGCGGCTGGAATGTCTTCACGAGCTTCATCAGATCCCAATTGAACTGTAGTGACTGGGGACTAAGGAATTTGCTGCAGTGGAGTGAAGAGTGGAGAATTGGGGTGTTGACTTTCCCAAAAGTCATCATTCATTACAGGTGTGGTACAGCCAATGTCCACATCTTCATCTTCAATTTCTTCAGCGCCGGCCTCTTCAGCAGTAAACTGAGGCACAGGCGAGGAAACCACTGGGGTTGAAGGGATTTCATCCACTTCAATTTCTTCATCCATCTGCTCTGATGTAGCAGCAGAAGGAGTTTCTTCATCAGATCCGCTAGGGATCACATATTCTTCATCAAAAGGAACAAGGTCCTTTGATGGCATGGTTGAGACTGGAACAGCATCAATTGGGTTTGCAAAAGAGCTGGCCATAGGCTTCATTTTCTTCGGTGCTGAAGAATCTGAAGGAGTTGATGCTTTCCTTTTCTTCACAGCTGCATGCTCTGCAGCCTTGGTCTTCTTCGCATCTGATGCAGATGGAAGGATTGGAGTTTGAGTAGGCGCAGGAGAAGCAGAGGAATTTGGTGCAGTTTCTTCAGGCACAACTGATGCAGTTGCCCTGACCTCTTCATTTTCTTCAGGCGCACCACTAGTGGGTGCCCTGGGAACTTCTTCAGTGGCTGGAATGCAGTCATCAGCCTTGGAACTCACATTTTCATCAGCAGCCTAATTTTCATCAGCGGTGCTGGCATGTTCTTCAGTTTGCTGAGCAGATGCTTCAGCCTGAGTGACTTCAATGTGCATAGGGGCAGCGGCACTTGAAGTGAGAGTCTTCGTCAGATTGACGAACCTAACCTTGGCTCCTTTCCGATCAGCATAATAAGCGTTGAAATCATCGCTGAGGACTTTGATTTCAGGCTGGAGCTTTACAAGTTCATCAGTTGTCATAGAGACAACGTTGTTCTTCAGGAACTTCTCCTTCCTGTACTGTGCTTTCTTGAGCTGCCTGGCCTTCTCATATTTCCATTTTTCTTCACTGATGAAATGGGTCAGCATGTGACTTCGGCCAGGAGTCAACTTGAAATCAGGCATAGGAGTGTTTGGGTCCTTGTGCCAGAGATCAATATAGTCGAGGATCAACTTTGGATCCAAAAGTAGTGGCACTTCTGTGCCCTTGGCTCTAGCGGCCCTGACTTGTCTGTCTCTCATGATCTCAGCAAGTTCTTCATCATCAGCTTCGTCTTCTTCAGACGGTACTTGGAAGGCGACCTGCTTCTTCTGAGGACTTGGGCGAGTGCCTCGTCCAGCAGTGGTCTTAGTCTTCAGCAGAGAGCGTCCTGTTGAAGAATGTGGTGCAGCTGAGGAACTAGCTGAAGCTCCTGAGGCAATAGAGATGCCTGTCATCCTTTGGCACGTGGCAAGATGCACAGGTGCTGAGGATTTTGTCAGAGCAGCTGAGGACTTTCGAGGAGCAGGAGCGGCTTGAGGAATTGGCCATGAGGACTTGGCTGAGGAAATTGGCCATGAGGGCATTGAAGACGAGGCACTTGGCTTGTGTGCAGGCTTCTTTGCCATGGATTTTTTCGGCCTTACAGAGGCCTCAGCAGCTGCTGCAGTGGAATCTTCATTGAATTAACTCACTGCATCTTTAGCCTGTTTAGCCAACTTGGCCTGGCGCTTGGCCCATTCTTCAGGAAATTCCTCACCGCGCTTAATGCTAGTGGGATCTGCCTCTTGGCCAGGTGCCAATGGAGGTCTTGAGCATGGAGGAGTAACAGCGAATTTCTTCATGTATTTTGGAGTCACATATCTGTACTCCTTCCACTCTTTTGCCCATCTCCTTTCTATCCTCTGAATGCGCACCTTGCGCTGGTTTTTATCTTCCTCAGGGGGTGTGCAGTACCCAGCATAAATGTCCTCAGGGATTTCAAAGGCAGTATTGACCTCAGGCCTCTTTCCTCCTTTACATGGCCTCTTTTCACTAGCCATTTTCTTCAGTTGAGGAATTTGAACAATTGAACTCTCTGAAGAAGTATGCAACTTTTCTTCAAGGAACGCCGCAAATGAGTTAAGTTGATGAGAACCTAGTGATTCAGCAGCGGACATGAGTACCTGTGAACAGAGTATAGTTGCGAGGAATTTGGAGAGGTCATATGCGTTCTCAGAAGGTTTTAATAAGAACAAATTTGAGGAATTTGACCAGACGAGTCTTGAAGAATTTCACTAAGCGTTCTTTGTCTTAGGTTCCAGAGTTGTATAGATCGAAGATCCACACAATTGAGGAATCTTGAAGAAAAATTATTGCTTAGAGAAACGAATCAAGAACAGATTACATGTGAGGTGTTTAGTGTGTGAAAAATTTGAGGAATAAACACCTTTGAAAATTTTGTAGAAGTCATTTGGATCAAAGAGGGCAGTAAAAGTAACTTTTAATTACCCTGAACGAAGAACACGACGAACTGAGGTGTGGAGAAGTGAAGCTCGTCTGTGCAGATCTTCCACGCCCTAACTTGGCGGAGGAAGACGGCTACGGCGGCGGCGGAGTGAAGATTTCCGCGGCCGGCGTGAGTACGGCGGCGACGAGGTCGAGGCAGTGAAGCTCTTCCTCACCGGCGACGATGATGTAGCGGTGGTGCTAGGGTTTGAGAAGCTTGAGCGGGAGAGAGGTCGAGCGGAGTAAAGGAAGTGAGGAAGGGGAGAGGGGGTATTTATAGCCACGGTGAAAAAACGGTTCGCCCGAAGAAATTTGACGAACGTGCCCCTGACCCTTCTCATCCGCATGACATGTGTCACCCACGTACTGAGAAGTGGAGATCGTGTTAGATCGTGGGTGATTAGATAAGTATATCGTGGGAAGCGGAACGGTTTGAGCGGCAAAGCCAAAAATTTGGATAAGATAAGTTAAAATGTCAGTTCACAAATTCTTCAGCTGACGAGGACACGGTGAAGATTTTGAACGAGTTTCAAATAGAACGCACATGAAGAATTTGTGAATAGATTGGGTTGAGTATAGCATAGAGGGGGGAGGGTCCGATCACATTCACTTAGCAGAAAACCCAACTTGAAGAATTAGTAATAAGTGAATGCTGTAGAGGACATAAACTCATATATATATAGTCAATGAAGAAAAATGACGGAAACAGTGAAGATTTTGCAAAGTTGAAGAATATGAACAACTGAGGAATTTCAAAGCTGAGAAAAAAACTCAAATTGAAGATTTTCAACTTTTGTGGTGGCGTGACCCACCGTATAAGAATGATGATTTCAGACACCGCGTACAATTGTCGTAGTGTTCTGAGAATCAAATTCTTCATTAATTTCTTCACACTTAGAGTGTTATTCTTCATTGATTGAAGAAAAACGTTTCTTCATGTGTTGCACATCTAAGTCATCAATTTTGCATAAGTGTTAGGATGAGTGTCCTTTTCAAAGAACATTCGAAGATTCTAAGATATTTAGCTCACACCGCAACTTGCTAAATCTCCTCCCATCCAAGGGCTTTGTGAAGATATCGGCTAGCTGTTCTTCAGTCTTCACATGCTCAATAGAAATGTCGCCCTTCAACACATGATCGCGAAGAGAATGATGACGAATCTGAATGTGCTTTGTCTTCGAGTGCTGAACTGGGTTCTGAGCAATCTTGATGGCACTCTCATTGTCACAGAAGAGAGGCACATTCTTCACGTTGACGCCGTAGTCCTTGAGAGTTTGCTTCATCCATAGCAATTGAGCACAGCAAGAACCAGCAGCAATGTACTCAGCTTCAGCAGTAGACAGTGATACGCAGTTCTGTTTCTTTGAGGACCAACAGACCAAAGATCGTCCGAGGAAATGACATGTACCAGATGTTGACTTGCGATCCACACGATCACCAGCATAGTCAGAGTCAGAATATCCAACGAGATCAAAAGCCGAGCCCTTGGGATACCATAATCCTAGTGTTGGTGTGTGAGCTAGATATCAAAGAATATGCTTCACAGCCTTATGGTGTGATTCCTTTGGTGTAGCTTGAAATTGGGCACACATGCAAACACTAAGCATAATATCTGGCCTAGATGCACATAAGTACAATAAATAACCAATCATGGAGCGGTATACCTTTTGATCATAGTCAATACCATTTTCATCAGTGCACATATGGCCATTTGTGGGCATAGGAATTTTGACGCCTTTGCAATCTTGCATGCCGAATTTTCTCAGTACATCCTTGAGGTATTTCTCCTGATATATGAATATGCCATTGTGCTGTTGACAAATTTGAAGACCTAAGAAGAATTTCAACTCTCCCATCATAGACATTTGATATTCTTCACTCATCATATAGGCAAATTCATCACTATAACGTTGGTCAGTACAGCCAAAGATGATATCATCAACATATATTTGGCATACAAACAATTCATCATCATATGATTTAGTGAAAAGAGTAGGGTCGAGTGAACCGGGTTTGAAGCCTTTCTTCATGAGGAATTCCTTCAAAGTATCATACCACGCCCGAGGGGCCTGCTTGAGGCCATAGAGGGCCTTATTTAGTCTGAAGACTTTGTCAGCATGCTTAGGATCTTCAAAACCTGGGGGTTGAGCAACATATACTTCTTCCTCAAGCTTACCATTGAGGAATGCACTTTTCACATCCATTTGATATAAAGTGATATCATGATGGTTAGCATAAGAGAGTAATATGCGAATAGCTTCAAGTCTAGCAACAGGTGCAAAAGTTTCATCGAAATCAATTCCTTCAACCTGTGTGTAGCCTTGAGCTACTAATCGTGCCTTATTACTCACCACAAGGCCATTTTCATCTTGCTTGTTGCGGTAGATCCACTTTGTGCCAATGATATTATGTTTGCGAGGATCTGGACGATTGACCAGTTCCCAAACGTTGTTGAGCTCGAACTGATGAAATTCTTCTTGCATGGCCTGAATCCACTCAGGCTCCAGAAATGCTTCATCTACCTTAGTGGGCTCTGAGATAGAGACAAAAGCATAGTGCCCACAAAAGTTAGATAAATGTGAAGCTTTTGAGCGTGTGAGAGGACCTGGTGCTTCAATGTCATCGATGATCTTCTCAACTTGCACTTCTTTTGCAACGCGAGGATGAGTTGGTTGTCGTTGAGGAATTTGATCAGCATTTTCTTCAGCACCATTTTCTTCAGCAATTTCTTCAGGTGCATTAGCTCGACGTTCTTCACGTTCTGCAATGAATTCTTCAGCAGATTCTTCAGTAGGAATGACATCCTCAGTTGCCTTGAACTTGATAGTTTCCTTAGGTGCTGGTTCATCTATCACAGAGGGTAGGTGCTCTCTTTGCAAGCCATTAGTTTCATCGAACCGCACATCTACAGTTTCAACAACCTTGTGAAGAACGGTGTTGAAGACTCTGTAGGTGTGCGAGTCATTTCCGTAACCAAGCATAAAACCTTCATGTGCTTTCGGTGCAAATTTTGCATTGTGATTAGGATCTCTAATCCAACATTTAGCACCGAAGTCTTTGAAATAACTTACATTGGGTTTCTTGTCAGTGAGGAGTTCATAGGCAGTCTTCTTGAAGAATTTGTGAAGATATACCCTGTTGATGATGTGGCACGCAGTATAAATTGCCTCAATCCTGAAGTGATGAGGCGTCTTGTACTCATCAAGCATAGTGCGAGCCATCTCAACAAGAGTTCTATTCTTGCGCTCCACGGCGCCATTTTGCTAAGGAGTATAAGGAGCAGATAACTCATGAGTAATACCAAGTTCATCGAGATAGTCATCAAGACCAGAATTCTTGAACTCAGTTCCATTGTCACTTCTGATGTGCTTGATCTTCACACCAAAGTTGGTTGAAGCCCTCGAGGAAAATCGTTTGAAGACTTCCTGCACTTCATGTTTGTAAGTAACAATGTGTACCCAAGTGTAACGAGAGTAATCATCAACAATAACAAGCCCATAGAGAGATGCGTCATTTGTGACAGCTGAGTAATGGTTAGGACCAAAGAGGTCCATGTGAAGCAATTCAAATGGTCGAGTAGTGGTCATGATAGTCTTCGCTGGATGCTTAGCCTTGGTCATCTTTCTAGCTTCACAAGCTCCACACAAGTGATCCTTGAGGAATTTGACATTCTCAATGCCAATGACATGCTTCTTCTTCGCAAGCGTGTGCAAATTCCTCATGCCTGCATGACCAAGTCGTCGATGCCATAGCCAACCTTCTGAAGCTTTTGCAAGTAGGCACACGGCTAGTTGCGGTCCTGTAGAGAAATCAACAATATACAAGTCTCCTCTCCTAAAGCCTTCGAAGACTTTGGAATTGTCAGCTTCCATAACCACAACACAACGATACTTGCCAAAGACAACTACCATATCAAGATCACAAAGCATTGAGACAGACATGAGGTTGTATCCTAAGGACTCGACAAGCATGACTTTGTCCATGTGTCGATCCTTTGTGATCGCAACCTTACCTAGACCCAATACCTGACTTTTGCCTTTGTCAGCGAACATGATATGCTTCAGATGCGATGGTGATAATGGAGCATCAATCAATAGATTCTTGTCACCAGTCATGTGATTTGTACATCCACTATCGAGGACCCACTCGGTGGCTTTGGGTTGATCATCCTGTAGATGAATTAGTGCAGCTTACGAACTTCATATACTTCATCAGTGAAGAATATGACATCAATTCATCAGATTAATTTCATCAAGCAATAGAACAGATAAAGCAGTATGAGGAAGTGAGAAATGAAAGTTCATTTCTTCATGATTAGCCTGCGTCCTTTCAGGCACACTTCAGGTCTCCAGCAAATTCTTCAGACGTTTGGGCACGTCTGGAGACCTGACCCTGCATAAAAGATTAGTTCTTTTTCTTCACCACCCACATCTGAAGGGGTGGCAAAGAGTTCATCACTCTGCGAGCTCCATATGAGAAAGGTGGCATAGCAGCCAATCCATTTCGTTTCACATAAGAGAAGTTAGGGTAAGCATATGAATAAGCAGAGAAATTCTTCGAGGACTTATGAACATAATAATTAGAAGAATAATGCTCATATTCATAGCCCTTGGCTCTTCCCTGCGAAACAGAGTTGTTAGCACGATGATGTTCATATGAGGACTTTGATCCTCTTGAGGAATTTGATCCATGTGAGGAGTTTGTTCCGTATGAGGACTTGGATCCATATGAAGAATTTGGTCCATATGAAGAATTTGATCTGGGGTTCCTATTCTTCACAGATGGTATCATGAGGACATTCACCTGAAGACTTTCAAGGCATCTTTTGGGAACCCAGATTTTCTTCATAGGAGGACCGTTCCTGCAGTTAGTGCCAACTTATCTAGCAAATACTTCACCATTCTGATTTTTGAACATTTTATAGTTGGAGTCAAATGACTCATCAGAAGAGTGAGAAGATTCACATGTAAAGCCAAATAAATTAGATGGATCAATTGGAGGTCCCTTTGCAGCAACCCATGTGGTTTTGGGGTACTGCTCAGGCTTCCAATATGTACCATCAGCATTGAGTTTCCTCTCAAAGGGAATACCCTCTTTCCTAGGGTTTCTGTTGAGGATCTGCCTTTTAAGCACATCACAAAGAGTCTGATGCCCTTTGAGGCTTTTGTACATGCCTGTCATGTACAATTCCTTCAGCCCTGCATCGTTAGTGATACTAGCAATGTCCTCAGAAGAGGAATTAATGATAGCATAGACAGTTGAGGAATTTGTAGCATTAGAAGCATTTGAACATTCAGGTGAAGAATTAGCATATTCACGTTCAATGCATTTCAAACATGGAGGAACAAATTCTTCCTGAGCAGCGCTGATTTGTTGAGCAAGTAATGAATCGCGCTCCTTCTGAAGATCTTCATAACTCACTCTTAGCTTTTCAAGATCTTGCTTTCTTTGAAGAAATTCATAAGAAAGCTTCTCATGATCAGACAAAAGAGTGTTATGTTGATCTTGAAGGGTGTCATACTTAGTATGAAGTCTCTGAAGACTTTCAGCCAAAGCTTTTGGCTGATCCAATTCTTCACCCAACATATCATCGCTCTTACTAAGCATGTTTTGAACCTTTTACAAAGCTCTTAGTTGCTTACCAGCAAGGGAAACAAGTTTGACATAACTTGGTCCTAATTCATCATCAGATTCATCATCACTAGATTCAGACAGATAGCCTTCAGTTACCTTTTCACCATCTGCCATAAGTCATGGTGAGGAGGACGATGATTCTGGTTCAAATGTCATTGATTTGAGAGATTCCTTGAAGTCCTCAAACCAAGGATCATGACGGGTTCGATGACCTTCATAGACATCAGAGAGACGGTCCCAGATAAGCTTCACCTGATCGAGATGCATGATGTTCCTGAACTGATTTTGAGACAGACAGGGGCAGATGACGCTCTTTGCCGTGAGGTTGAGAAGAGTGAACTTGCGAATGTCATCAGCTTCTGCCGTCTTGCATAGATCGGTAAGACCAATCTCAGTGACGGTCCACAGTTTGCTGTTCATCGCCATGAGGCGCTTTTTCATCATGGCCTTCCACTTGGGACAATCGATCTTCCTCGTCATATCGTTTGTCCTTGAACAGCAAGCTTGATTTCGAGTTTGTGTCGTACCCATGGTTCCAATAACTTTTTGCTTCATCATTCCGTTGACTTGATGTCATCGCCGATCAGTTACATCTTCTCGAAACCTCTCGACAAATGTGTCATGATCATCATCAACATTCTGAGGTCTTCCAAGATATCTATTGAATTCTTGATGAGAAATAGCATCCTTTGCCCTCGATGATTTGGGTTATCATCGACAACATTATTGCATTCCCTCCAACACAAAACTTGTTCCTGTTTTGTGTTGTACCTTGAGTTCCTCGCTATCCAACTTATGTTATGTTCTACCACGGAGTATTACCATCTTTGATGTCAAGAATGTTGTGAGGATTGCTCCACCTCTTAAGAATTCTTGCTATAATGATACTTCTCACCATCACCATTCTTTCTTGGTCCTCGTGTTGATTCCAACCGGGGTACCCACAAGTGAACGGTGTTGTTTGGATTCTGCACTTCTAGCAACCCTATTGCTTTGAAGTTAATGAGCGATAATTCATTCTTAGCCTATCGGTTGCTGAACCACCATTCTAATGTTGATCATGCTACTATAAGCCCACATTTCGGGTGCACCTTTTCAACCAATGTTTAATTGTGTATGTTTTCCTCGAGCATACATCATTATATCATTTGATCTGACTAATGTTATCTCCTTGTTCACATGATTGTGGAAATCCATCATTCTGGAAATTTTGATGGATTGTAGCTAAGTCCATCAGCCACCTCCTCATCCTCACCTTGGTTTAATGATGAACTCTTGTTTCGAAACTCGCTTCCATAGTTCATTTCCCAAGGATCTTACATTGTCATCTTGTCAATTTGTGTTGCACCTTTTCTTCTCAGGCATCCCAAGTCTGAGGTATCCTGGCACTAATCTGATCTGAATCTCGGTCAGATATGATGGTTGGGTCATATTTCCAAGAGTTATAACATTGGTCTTTATATGACCCGGTAAGGTGATGTCATGCCTAGCACAACTGGCCGGAGGACCTATTTTTATAGTTTCCATTTTAGCAAGGTTAACCATTCTTCCATGAGGAAATTGTAAGGCTTATTCTATAAGTTGTTCCTGATGAATCCTTTGTATATCCAAGTCCAACCTTTGCTTGAAGACCATGTCAATGCTATCTCAAAGCATGTCTGTGGTACTCCGATTTTTTTTTACAAGAACATTTGAAGCCCAATGCTAAATGATTCTTGGTCAATTATCCAAACACCGTTGTATGGGTAATGTCATGAAATCTCTCTCCCCTATCTAAAGAGTTTTCTATGTTATATCATGTCATGGATATCATGCTCAGCTTGTCCTTGGGAAGGATATACCCTTGAAATATGTGTTTAAACACATTTTCCTGTCCATTGTTCTGTTTAATCTGCTGATCACCTTTTCCTTTCCATTATTTTGTTTAATCTTTCTTGTGATATATATGATCTAAGAAGTAATAGTTCACTGCTTATGTAAACACCTCGGTGTACTACTCTGTCAATAAGACATTGTTACTATTGTTGATGACATTCCGGTAGCCACCGATGGACGAGAACCTTGCCTATTGGTCCGCCTCGTTCAACGAGTAGGAAAATGGTTCTCTTCGTCCCTCGCCCTTGGTACCAACGTTGTTGCCAACATAGCTGGCAGGCTACCCTCTGACATGCCTTGCTATCGTGACCGTGCAAGATGTCAGCCCCCTTTCTAATTATAACCCACATGGTGGGCCCATAACCCACAATTCCACAGGATCGAAACCTGACTCTCCTGTAGACCTTATTGCCAAAGTCATTCCTCGAGCTTGACTTCGTATGTAATTCATGGGCCACCTGCCTAGTAATCTATTCTGGTATCAGACACAATACTTATTCCCATTGCTCTGAACCCCTTTCACATTTAGTATCAGGCAACGTACGATTGCCTATGCGCTTGAAACTTCTATTGTGCACCTTCTTACTTTGATCTCAATAATTTCTTAAGTTTCAACTCGAGAGTTACTTTCCGCCACCTTCCCTAATATTATCTACCAGATAAGCAACCTTGCAGAGGTCTGTCCTTTTGAAGCTGCCCCTTTCCTATTCGTAAGTACGAAGGACTTCCCGAAGAAAGGATGATGACTTCCTCATGATTACCAGAAGCGGAGAAATGAAGCATCAATGTAATGGATCGACCTCTTCGAGAAGAGCAACCAAGGCCGAGAAGATCCGTTAGAATTTTGTAACAAAAATCCCCCCCCCCTACTCTACCTCTTAAATCTCGGGACGAGATTTCTTGTAGTGGAGGAGAATTGTGACGCCCGGATATTTAAGCTATAGTGAACCTCTGCTAATGATGCCACATCACCTCGATTACTGTTACTAATCTCGCGTTAGTTCGAAACTGGTTCGAATTCAAATTCAAAATTAAGCAAACAATAAAAGTTTTCAAATATTAAAATTAAAATGTTCGGAGTGAGCCAAATAATGAATAGGTAATTATGGTGGAGAAACCACACTTTTATAAAATGTTTAAATGCTCAAATGGAAATGAAACAACAGCTTACCAATTTAATAAATGCCTTTTGTTAATTATAAAATGTTGAAATATTTTATTTAGGGGTTTAAACTCTAGCATCAGGGGTATAATTAGAAATACTAATTTTGGTACAACTTTTATGTTTGTTTTTATAAAACTTCGAAAAGATGGGACTAAAAATAAAATATCAAAGGGAAAAATAAATAAAAAGAAAAGACTAAACAGAATTAAAACAAAACAAAACAAAGTATGAAAAGGCTCCCCCCTCCACTGGGCCAACAGCTGGCCGCCCAGTCGCCCCTGGCCTATATGGCCCTCCCCACCCCTGGAACTCTAACCGACCCCCACTCCTCCCGCACGATCCCCTCCCCACTCCCTCTCGTTTCTCCAGCGCCGCCACGCTCCCCACTCTCCCCCACGACCTCTTCCCCCATCCCGATTCTGGATCGGGGCGCATGCCTGCGCCCCGTCGTCGTCACCCCACGACGCCGCTCGGACCCGCCCTCGCCGGACCGATCCATCCTCGACTCCTTCTCGCGGTCCTCTGCACCACCTCGTCGCCCGGGTCCGCCCCTGCCGCCGTCGACCACGCCGGCGCCGCCCCGTCCCCGGTCTCCTCCTCACCGGCTGACCCCGAGCCCGCTGCCTTTTCCCTACGGCCCTGCCGTGAGCACCACACCTCCCTCCTTCTTCCCCTCTGCCCTCCGCCCTCGCGCGTCGCTAGGCTCGCCGCAGCCCCGCTTCACTCCCCGCGTGTGCGCGCTCACCGCGTTCGTCGCGCGCCCCGGACGAGTCGCCCGCGCCCCTGCCTCGCATCGCCATCGCGCCGCTCGCCCCGTCGACGCTGCCGCCTCCCCTACTCCTGCCTCGCTCCCGCAAACCCGGCTGTTTGCCACGCAGCCACCGCCACGCACGGCTAGCTGCTGCTGCTGCTGCGCTTCACCGGCGCTCGCTCGCGTGCCCGCCTCGCTGCGGCCCCCGACCGGCCTCCTCGCCCGACCGCCATGGCCACGTTCCGGCGCGCCTTGCCGCGCCACCACCTCCCCTCGTCGGCGCTCGCTGCTGCGACTGCGTCCGCAGCTCCTATGGTGCTCATGTGCGAGCACGCGCCCCGCCCCTGGCCTGTGCCTCTGACCACAGGGCCCCCATGGAAAAGAACATAAAGAAAAGAAAATAATAAATAAAACCAATGAATTTATTAATTAGTTAATTAACTTAATTAGCTAATTAACTTCTAATTAGCCTAATATGAGAATGACAGTAGGCCCCCACTACTTAATTTGATTAATTAAAACATTAACAAAACTCTGATGAATAGAACTGTCACTTATAATGGGGTCCCACTGGTCCCATTGACCAGTCGAATGTTGACTGGGATTGCCCCAGTCAATGACAGGTGGGCCCCCTGTTGACATGTTTACCAGTCAACTAGTCAACAGTTGACCTGCTGACTCAGCCTCTGGCCTATACCTGGCCATGGACCAGGCCGGGCCGGGCCTTAAAAAGCCCACGGCAGAAAACTGAGGCCCAGGCCCTCCCAGGCCCTACCATCGGGCCTACTTTTCAAGCCCAAGCTCGGCCCATCTGGTAAAAAGCCCTGAAAAGCCCTTAGGGCTTAGGGCCGTGGGCCAGGCCTCTTCCTTAAAATGCCAATATGCCAAGCCCAAGCCCGTCTATGTCCTGCTGGTGGGCTCAAAACCCAGGCCCAAGCCTGGCCCATGGGCAAGCCCATCGGGCCTAGGCCCTGGATTTTATGGTCGGGCCTGGGTGGGCCGACAGGGCCGGGCCGGAGATGGCCAGGACTATGGCCCCACTGTCAGCCTGGCATACACTATGTTGTGTGCACTTTCTATGTGCACTTAGCGATTTAACTTTTATTTTTAAATTAATAATAATTTTAGAAAATGTTTAATACTTTAAAAATTAATATAAAATAATTTGTAACTCCGTCGAAAATACTTTGTACATGAAAGTTGCTCAGAACGACGAGACGAATCCGAATACGCAGCCCATTCGTCTGCCACACATTCCTAGCATAGCGAAAACGCAACTTTCCCCCTCCGGTCCGTCTGTCCAAAAATGCGGAACACCGGGAATACTTTCCCGGATGTTTGCCCCCTTCGCCGGTATCACCTATCCCTGCGTTAGATCACCCCTGGCACCGCGTATTGCCTTGTTATGTTTTGTGATGCTTTGTTTGCTCCGTATTTACTGTTCCTTTCCCCCTCTTCTTCTTTGGTAGACCCCGAGACCAGCGTTGATGCGATTGAGTACGACTACGTCACCGACGACCCTTCTTCTTGTGCAACAGAGCTTCCAGGCAAGCCCCCCCCTTGATCACCAGATATCGCCTATTCTTCTCTCTAGTGCTTGCATTAGAGTAGTGTAGCATGTTACTGCTTTCCATTAATCCTATCCTGATGCATAGCCTATCCTTCCTACTACTGTTGTTACCTTTACCTGCAATCCTACATGCTTAGTATAGGATGCTAGTATTCCATCAGTGGCCCTACATTCTTGTCCATCTGCCATGCTATACTATCGGGTCATGATTACTCGGGAGGTGATCACGGGTTTATACTTACATACATATTATATGATACATGTAGTGACTAAAGTCGGGTCGGCTTGTAGAGTACCCGCAAGTGATTCCAATGCGGGGGCTGAAAGGACAGGTGGCTCCATCCCGGTAGAGGTGGGCCTGGGTTCCCGATGGCCCCCTACTGTTACTTTGTGGCGGAGCAATAGGGCAGGTTGAGACCACCTAGGAGAGAGGTGGGACTGGCCCTGGTCGGCGTCCGTGGTTACTTCATAATAACACGCTTAACGAGATCTTGGTATTTGATCTGAGTTGGGTCGTTGACCTTATACGCACTAACCGCCACGTGGGACAAGATATGGGCAACCGGCGTCGTGGTATCAGCTGAAGCCTTCGTGACGTCAGTGACTGAGCGGCGAGCGCCGGATTGGACTGGAACGCCTGCTCTTGTATTAGGGAGGCTAGGTCTGCTTCCGGCCGCGTACGCAACGTGCAGGTGTGCAATGGGCGATGGGCCCAGACCCCTGCGCACCTAGGATTTAGACCGGCGTGCTGACCTCTCTGTTGTGCCTGGGTGGGGCTGCAACGGGTTGATCTTCCGAGGCCGGGCATGACCCAGGAAAGTGTGTCCTGCCAAAGGGGATCGAGCGTGTCGGGTAATATGGTGCACCCTTGCAGGGAAGTTGATCTATTCGAATAGCCGTGTCCATGGTAACAGGTGACCCGGAGTTATACCTTGACCTTATGACAACTAGAACCGGATACTTAATAAAACACACCCTTCCAAGTGCCAGATATAACCCGGTGATCGCTCTCACACAGGGCGACGAGGGGACGATCGCCGGGTAGGATTATGCTATGCGATGATACTTGGTGAACTTATCATCTACTCTCTTCTTCATGCTGCAAGATGGAGGCTGCCAGAAGCGTAGTCTTCGACAGGACTAGCTATCCCCCTCTTATTCTGGCATTCTGCAGTTCAGTCCACCGATATTGCCCCTTTACACAGATACCCATGCATATGTAGTGTAGATCCTTGCTTGCGAGTACTTTGGATGAGTACTCACGGTTGCTTTTCTCCTTCTTTTCCACTTTCTATACCTGGTTGTCGCAACCAGATGCTGGAGTCCATGAGCCAGAGGATCCTGAGGATGATTCTACGTGGAGTTCGACTTCGAGGAGTAGTTAGGAGGTCCCAGGCAGGAGGCCTTGCCTTTTCGATCGTTGCTAGTTTTGTGCTAGCCTTCTTAAGGCAATCTTGTTTAACTTATGTCTGTACTCAGATATTATTGCTTCCGCTGACTCTTATGTATTCGAGCTTATGTATTCGAGCCTTCGAGGCCCCTGGCTTGTAATATAAAGCTTGTATTATTTTAATTTGTGTCTAGAGTTGTGTTGTGATATCTTCCCGTAAGTCCTTGATCTTGATCGTACACATTTGCGTGTATGATTAGTGTACGATTGAATCAGGGCATCACACCATTGCACTTAACTGGAAATCTCACCGAGCTAACACAGGTCATCACCCATTGAATCCATTTCTAAACAAAACCGATTCTCTGAAGAACACCTTCCAGGAAATGCCAGTCCACCCTGTCATTGGGCGATAGTCTTTTATGCACTGAGGGTTGTCACCTTTGGGTATTAAGACTATGGTCGCGTCGTTGACACCGTCCGACATCACCCAACTTTCAAAAAAAAATCTTCATAACCTTCACAACATCTTCTTTCAGGACTGTAAAATTCCATTGGAAGAAACATGCTGGAAATCTGTCCGGCCCCGGGGCCTTCAGCGGGCCGATTTGGAATAGGGCATCGCCTACCTCCTCATCTGAGACTGGTCTGGTTAGCTGTTCATTCATATGATCATCCATATTCCGTTGGAAAAACTGAAATAGCTCATGAGGTGTTACCTCATTGTCCCTTCTATATAATTCCTTGGAAAATCCATTTATCTCTTTGTGCAACTCAGTCGAGGTCTCAGCCCAGCTCCCGTATGCTTTTCTTAGTTTAGAAATTATGTTTTTCTTTTTCCTCCATGTGGCTTTCCTATGAAAGAAATCAGTGTTTTTATCCCCTTCGCGCAGCCAAGCAATCCTAGACCTCCGCCTCCACATTATTTCCTCTCGCAGCAGCCACTCATCAAGTTTGGACTCGATATCCCATATTTTTGCTTCAGAATCCGGTGAAACAGGCAGCGATCTATGTCTTTTGAGACCTTCTCGCAAAGCTTTTATTCTGTTCGGGACCGAGTTGAACACATTTTGTGCCCAAGTGCTAAGCACGCTTTGCATATCCTTGAACTTTGCAGTGATATCTGCCAAAGAGGAGTTGCTACTGCCTTTTTCCCAAGACTTACCGATCACATTAGAGAGCTCTTCTTCCCGTTCCCACATAGCTTCATACCTGAACAACTTCTTAACTGGTCTCCATTCCTTCCTAGAGCCAAACCGTAACAGTAAGGGAGTGTGATCTGACCTAGAAGAAATAATATGTTCCACCCTCGCCTCTCTGAAGATGTTAGACCATTCAGAGGATGCAATCGCACGGTCTAAGCGTGCTTTAACATTTTGACGTACATGAGTGTGGGCATAAAAGCCAATGAACCGAAAAGCGAACAATGTCGAAACCGAACAAACTATTTTTTTGTTTTTTCAACTAGCATGGAGAAATTCTGTTTCTACTTCTAGTAATGAAATAATTCGGTGGGTTTGGTTTTTGTCTCGGTTAGCCGAACAGAAACCGAATAATGTGAGTCAGTGTGAAGAACAACCTAAAACTAAGTCGCGTGTTACGCCCACGTTACGAACATGGCCTACCTGCGTACCTGACCATGGAACAATGCAAGACCCAATTTCATGTGGGCTTTTTGGTGAATGTTGTGCCAGTGCGTGCAAGTGTGTGAACGGCCTACTAGGGAGGCCTTGCTCGCACCTCTCCCGGCTGCAGAGATGATTCCCGTCTCCTTTGATTCATAGGATAGAAAATTCATAAGAATAGGAAATTTATAGGGAATGAGATGACATACATGACGCGGAGTTTCTGCTCCCGGGCTTATCTGCACCCGCGTTGACGAAAACAATCAAAACAAATACTAGAAAAATTTTAAAAAAATCCAATTTTTTTGTGTGGTAGATAATTTTATGCGTAAAGTCCGCTCCAAATTTCAACTCATTTAGACATCTGAGCAGCTCTCGTTAAAAAAGACAAATCAAGTTAGAACAGTACGTGAACAGTAACTTTTTTACAGACCCTAATTTTGTCATTTTTGCCGAGAGCTGCTCATATGTCCAAATGAGTTGAAATTTGAAACGAACCTCACGCATCAAATTATCTACCACACAAAAAAATTAGTTTTTTTTTGAATTTTTCTAGTATTTGTTTTGATCTTTTTTCAGACCGGGAGCAGATGAGTCTGGGCACCGAGTTGGATTTCTGTGACAGGTATCTCAAATCATATGAATAGAAATAGAAAAGAAGATGTCCTTTGGTTCATATCATATGATTTTTTTCATTGAGTCTAGACTAATGTTTATTTTCCTATAAAATGTGGAGGGCAGGAAGATTGCTCCATAGAAATAGGATTCTATTCTTACAAACCAAAAGGCTCTAAAGGATTTTTCCTATAGAATTGCTACAAAATTCCTCCAAACCAAAGGAGACCTATAAGATTTTTGGCTATATAAGAAGGTGTCGCTACTGCATGTCGAGTACAATTAGTCCAAGATGGTCTTTTTGGTTAAAGCCAAAAACCACACAGAAATAACCAAAATTTTGGTTAGCTATTTTGTGATGCCATTTTTGTTTTTTTGTTTTGCCAACTAAATCAGGGTAAAAACCAAAATTTTGGTATCAACCGACTGAACGCCCATCATGACATGTATACATTGGGCAGTTACAATACAAACAGGGTCCATGGGTGAAAGAACGGAAAAAATGTGCGCTGCAGATTGCAGATTTTTAGAAGAAAAGGGCCCCAACCCCAGCTCTAATTGTTTACTACGAAACCAAATGTCTGAATACATGAAGAGCTCATGGATATAGGATAGGATGGAAACGCGTACATCAGGCTATTGACTAAACTAGAGGAAAACAAGAGTGAAGAAATTCGACTTGCTCAAAGGGAAGCACATGGATATAGGGAAACATAAAGTAGCCATCATAGGAACTGATACAAAGTTGAACCTGGACTTCAGGGAAGATTCTTCAGCCAGCTTTCTCTAGTCCACCGAGCCTAGCATCCATTTTTCAACCTAGGTCCAGCCACATCAACAGCTGGGGACACCTAGCCAGATCCCAAAGATAAGTACTGATCTCCAGAATGCAATCTTTTGCAGGACCTGAGCATAGCCTATTGAGACAAGCTACTTTTACAACACAACATTTATCATTCATGCATATCCATATTTAGTATCATTCCTGCATTTCTATGGTTAAATGAAAGATAGCCTGTTGCAGACACATTTAGTATCATTCCTACATTTCCACAAAGCCTAGAGCGTGGCCGCATGTATAAGATTGATGGCTTGATCTCTGTTGTTACTGATCCATAATCTGGCAATGGACTCATAGTCAACTAAATGACTAATGATAGTGAATGGACTAATGTTCCTGCAAATCCCACTAGCAACAACGCAAGCAAAGGATAAATGCATGCATGACTCAGGATCATTACAAAAAAGACAGGAGAGCTCATCTAAGTTCTGTCTCTTAGCTAATTATCTAAAGTAAGGAGTTTATTATGAGCTAAGAACCAGAGAAATATGAGTCATGGTGGTACATTCAATTTCCAAATAGAAAAATAAACACAGGTGTAATTCCTTTAGAATTAATTAACAACATATAGAGATCTAACCGAATAGATGCCAGTAGATTCAAATTTCCAAACAAGTGCATCCTCTGAAGGTCAGCTTTACTAACCAAATCATACCATTGCAGGAGCAATCTAGAATCAGCACACCTTCTGAAGGCTAGCTTAAGATATGTGCCATCCCATACATCAGAAATAGAAAGATTATGCTTATCAGCAATAACATAGAGCTCCCGCGGACACTGATGTGGGAGCCGGCCATTCAAAGCTAGTCGCATATGTCCGGTTACATTTCAAATGAAATCCAACAAAAATGAACCAATTTGATTAAAGGACAAACAAACCGGACAGTATTCATTCACACTTTTGGATGTTTTTTTACATAAAACTGGATGCTTTTCATCTAAACCAGAGCAAACTCATTACATTTAGACATTTTTCAACTAGAACGGACTCTAAGCCTAGACTAAAATGACTGTCGACGCCGGTTCCTCATCTCCGGCCGGCCGTGAGCCAGAAAAATGAAGCCCCGCCCCCTCCACAGCCCTCCGACCACTGACATGTCTTCCCCATGTCCGGCAGCCCTCTCGTCGGACTGCCGGATGCCCTGGAGGGATATGCTTCAGCGAGGGGGGAGAAAAGCCTCCGCATCCCCCGTACCTTCCCTATGCCTGGCTGCGTTGCTCATCGGCATGGCCTCCGCTTCCGTGAAGCACGAACCAGGGTTGGATTTTGGGGCGGGGGACGACGGTGGCCTGCGAAGAGGGCAAGGCACCGGTTGTGCACGTCAGCGACGCGCCTGCGGAGGCCTTCGTGGGACCCAAGCGGCGATGGCCTCCCATGATCTACTTTTCCTCATTGTCGGCGGTGGCTGCGGACGTATTGGTCGCCTCATTGATCTCCACAACGCCGACTTCTTTCTCCGCCAGCAGGGCACGGTTTCATGCACGTTGATGGCGGACAGCGCGGGAGGAGCAGTACGACACTGCCTCATCGATGGCAGCAACTTTGCCCGTGCCGTCATGCTCCTCCGCGCGGTGACTTACTGAACCACGCATCAGCTTGGAGCGGTCACTTGCTCCTCCGCGCACTAGCCTGCAGCCTCACCCATGGTACAAATAGCCTTGAGCGGCGAAGGAGGTCGAGCAACGAGTTGCCTAGCTCGTATCCTGCGGGCTCGGCGGGCCACCCAGCCGACTTTTGTGCCGGAGAACCCCTCTTCATGCTCGCCGGATGCATGGAGGGTGTGGAGAATATGGCACAAGGAGGAGATGTGGAGCGGAGGTGTGGTGTGGTTCTTACCCGCCGTGTGGCCTCATTTAAATAGCCGGTGGATGCGAGGAGCCAACCGACATTGTGTTTAATGTCTGCCGGCTCGAGAATGGATGTGTGGATGGAGTAGGTTTCTCAGCACACACGCGACTTTAATGGATGCACGCGAGGAGGCGTGTTCAGTCGGGAAGGCAAGGGAGGCGTGCTCAACTGGGCGTGCAACGGGCAACGCTCTCTCGGCCAGCGCACTGCTTCAATGCCGGCGCTAGCGAGAGGTCATGTCTGGGCCGACGTCAATGCAAAGCGCTCGCTCACGGCGGCATGAATTCGGGCAGCTGGCACCGAGTGAGAAAGCATGCGGGCGAGGGAGATGGTTTTGGGTGGGCCACGGTAGTTAGAAGCGGATGTGGCAGCGGTCCAGACGCCTGCAAAGCCCCCTAGTTTTTTTTCTGCTTTGCGAGAGAAAGTGTGTTCGGATCGCTCGGTGGACCGGTACAGGACCTCGTTGGATGGTAAAACAAGTCCGGACCATGCGGTCAGAACGTATGCAGGGCGATTTGAGGGTCGGCGTTGGAGATGCCCTAACGTACATCGATGCGTCCATCGCGCTCAGAGGAGACCGGGGCACATTTTCGTCATAAAAAATTAGACTTGTGTTAGAGTATCTTCAACGTTGAACCCCAAATCGGCGACTGAATCCGTCCGAGAATTGGCGGGGACCAGTCCATGAACAGTGATGTGGGAGTCGGGCATCCAACCTTGTCGCCAAACATTTGCCTATGTTAAACTTGATCTATGCTCAACTAAATAACCTTTCGCCAAACATGTCAAAATAACCACGTGATTCTATTAGAAAATAACAACTAGCTTATTGTTTGGTGGAAGGCTACTAATCCATGTGCTAGCATAGTTGGCCAAATGCTTCAGCATTTAAACTAACTTTGCCCAAATGAAGCAAGTAGTTAGCATGAACTAGTAGCTTGCTTAAGCATTTGAACTACATTCCGCCAAATAAACTAGTAGCCAGCCTGCTTGTTTCTGCCAAATAAGCATTTGAAAAGAGAAAATGAAGGAAGAAAAATTATGAAGCAAAGCGATTAGTGGCTTGCGCCAAACGCTAAGCATACTAATCTTTCATCAAACTGCATCAGCGGTTTTCAGCCATCCATGCGGAGAGTAGAGGGTATGTGGTGGCTTTTTATTCGTCATGCAGATGTCCGGACTGTTGGGAATCGTAGCATAATTTTAAAATTTTCCTACGCTCACCAAGATGCATCTATGGAGTCTACTAGCAATGAGGGGAAGGGAGTGCATCTACATACTCTTGTAGATCGCGAGCGGAAGCGTTCCAATGAACGTGGATGACGGAGTCGTACTCGCCGTGATCCAAATCACCGATGACCGAGTGCCGAACGGACGGCACCTCCGCGTTCAACACACGTACGGTGCAGCGACGTATCCTCCTTCTTGATCCAGCAAGGGGGAAGGAGAGGTTGATGGAGATCCAACAGCACGACGGCGTGGTGGTGGATGTAGCGGGTCTCCGGCAGGGCTTCGCCAAGCTTCTGCGAGAGAGAGAGGTGTTGCAGGGGAGGAGGGAGGCACCCAAGGCTGTGTGTTGCTGCCCTCCC